>NC_072736.1:33006202-33120107 GCF_026930045.1 Uloborus diversus
CAGGAATCCATATTCCCAAATAAATTCAATTTTCCAAATGGGACTGTAGGAGGAAACTTACGTTTAATTTCTTTCTATAAAAGGACAAACGCGGGACAGAGCTTTCCTTAAAAGCAAAATCAATTTCTCCCATGCAACGGAAGGGGGCGGGGGGGGGGGGGGGTAGAAGATTGAAATCAAGACTAAACAAAAACAAGACAAAAAAGCGCTCTGACGTCCTTAATCAAATTTTGAAAGCTATGCATATTAATGGCGCCAACATACGGGTAACAAATGGAGACAAATTGAAGACGACTTCGCAAAAATGACGGATTCAAAATCCCTTCTTGCATTTATGCAAAAAGGTTACTTATCCATTACTAGAGAGCAAATTTTTGCAAACTCATTGTTGATGTTGAATTACATTATGAGAGTTCGTCAGAAGGGTCCTGAATTCCACAAGCGAGCCTTACTTTGAAAAAGTTCTTCATTCTTGGACAGTAAGGTTAAAAAACTAAAGTAGCGAAAATTAGTCCTCGAGATTTGTTTATTAATTTATCTGAAACTTAGAAAGCGCTTTTTATTGATAGAAATTTAAGTAAAACGCCTTTGGGCATTAAGCTATCCAGATAACACACGTGTTGTTGTTTTTTTTTTCCTTTCTTTTTTTTTTACACTAAAAGCATTTTCGTCTAATTTAAGTTTGAAACGTATGGTCATGAGCAGAGCCCGGATCATATGCAAATGCATCCGTGCATATGCAATGCATACTTCTGCTTCTTTTGGCGACTGGGCATTTTTCACTCGCAGATTTAAAGATTTTCTTTTATTTTTAACGTTAAAGAAGAATTAAACACAAATATCTTGCTCTTCACAAAGGAAAAAAAAAAAATCGGGTAACCAAGGAAAGTCATTTTTTAAAATAAATACTGCCCCTTTCGTGAGTCGATCCCACGATAACCATTTGAAACTTAAATCAGTCGAGCAATTACATTTAAAATGCAAGAAAAAGTACAAAAAGTGGAGTTAAAGATACCACTATCTACATAAAATTAATTTTAAATACTTTATTTGTGTAATGTAGATTTGTAAAACATTTTTGTTGATCTAAGGTCCAGATTTGGACTTAAATCCTAATATTTTG
Organism: Uloborus diversus; assembly: GCF_026930045.1. Taxonomy (NCBI): domain Eukaryota; kingdom Metazoa; phylum Arthropoda; class Arachnida; order Araneae; family Uloboridae; genus Uloborus; species Uloborus diversus. The sequence goes on from NC_072736.1 coordinate 33,007,326, forward strand.
AAAAAAATCCTAAGGTATTGGTAAAAAAAAAAATTCAATATAATTTTAAGGCTCGATGTTAGTGTAAAAAACATGGGGTGTTTAAGTGCATTTCAGATTTAAAAAAGATAGCATAAAAACTATGACCCGTGTAATCCTAAAATTAGGTTCAAAGCATAGAGCAGAGTACGATGCATCATTTAACACAAATATTATATTTCGAGGTTGGTAAATATTGCATTGCTATTTCGAGGCTGGTTAAACGAGAATTCATCGTTCGAAGCCAGGTAATGTGTCAAGCAAAATTCACATTTTTTTTAAGGTGGGGGGAAAAAAATCAGTGACCCACCAAACAGCCATGAGGACACGCTGCAAGTCGCGTCCCACACTCCAAAAAAGCGCTGATCTACGAAACAAGCAACAGCATAACATACAGAGGGACGATGGTAAGCCAGACCAGACCCCTCAGGAAGAGATAAAATTGCAGAAACGTCGATAAGGTAAACAAGACAGCTCTGAAAGCTAAGAGAATGGCTTGTTAAGAGATAAACAATAGTGCAGAGAGCTTTATCCACACAAACGGCACTGTTAAGAGTTTACACTGAAATAGGAAGAATGGTTGTATATTGTGATAATGGTGTTTGTTCCAAAGATCTTTCTGCATCTCCAACATTAACACGACTTTTTTTTTTCGTACGGGGGCGTTGCTCAAACGAAGGAGCACTTCTTAGTGCACATGTGTTCTTCGTATGTCGTCAAGTTAAAAACGGGGCTATCTAGGGACGCAAAAACGAATGGTCAACGAGAAAATCAAAAAATGGTGTTCGCAAGCAAGACTGTGAAAACCTCCTACATCATCAAGTAAAGGCATTGCTATGGGGGAGGGCGAGTCACAGGGGCGCAGCGAGGGAGGGGGGGGGGTAAAAACCCTATACAGAGGCCTTGGTTTTGACATTATTGCCAATCCTAATCGTTTCCACACTAGTAAAGATTTTTATCCGAAAAAAAAAACAGAAGGTAATCTTGGCTGCGTTTTTTTCGAGCTTTATATGTTTTCTATACATACATATGTGTGTATATACTTTGCATGTGCGTATTACGATAACTCCAAAGAGATAAGATGTTGAGATTGATTAACAATTGTTTCTCCTGTTTCCTTTTTTTTTCTTCCTTCCATGCTTTTTCACCCTCATAATTTTAATTTTGGAAACCAACATCCGTAAATTAACGGAATTTACTGAAGTTTCGGAAACGAATCACTCTCGGTTAGAAATAAAACCTAATCTCACGGTTAGGGGCGTGCACAGGGGGGAGGAGAAGGAACACCTATTGGCCCGGGCCTGAAGGAGCCCAATATTTTTGAAACTAGGGGTGAACTATAAGGGTAAACAATATGGAGGGGGCCGGAGAAGTCATTTGTGATGGGTCCCAAAATTGTTGACACGCCCCTGCTCACGTTACATAAACGAATGGTAACTGAATGATATATTCCTTCTTGGATATACACTGTACGGTTGCACCCGTTTATACCGAAGACAGCGAATTTATGGCTTTGCCGTAATTGCTTCACCTTCATTTGTTCTTCTAGTTTTACTGTTTTTCTTCGAAATAACGAAATTACGGCTATAACGAAAGTTTTATTTGGTCCCTTCCACTTCACAAAACGGCCCTAATTGTACAGTGAAATTTCGGTACAAGGAATACCAATGCAACGAAATCTCCGTTTCAAAGAAATAAATCTTCGGCCCTGATTTTAGTTCAAATAAAACTGCTTTAATTCCATTACAATGGTGTTTCCATTACAACGGACAATTTGCGGTCCCTTGAATTTTGTTGTATTAAGATTTCACAGCATTTTCATTTATTTTCTGAAGCTGATCTTGAATCACAAAGAAGCAAAAATAAAATAAATAAAAAAAACATAAGCCAGAAAATTTTGTTTGAAAAAAAAATCGATAACTAGCTTACTGTTTGTCAACAAAAAAGACAGAGCATTAAAAAAAAAAAACGCTAACAAAATGACTAGAAAAAAAAATGGAAGAATAAAAATATATTGCCAGCCTTCCTGAAATTGGTGTATTCCAATATCCTCTCCACTCAGTTGCAAAGCCTTCCTCCCAACTTTTCAAGCTATGTGCGTGAGTGGCTATAATTCCAACCTTGCGTGTGTCCGAAAATTTGTGTTAAATTGGCTCCATTTTTGGAGGTACAGGCAAGGTGTAAGAGTCCGACCGAAATATAGCCTCGGCTTCTGTCGTTTCTGGACTTTTATTTTTTCGTCACGATTGGTTTTTCTATAAGGTAATAAAGAAGGCATAGGGCAAAGGGTTGGATCAATTCGATCACTGCAGCTGTATTCGTTTTTCGGGAAAGTACAGTTTCAATTTGGCGGATTATTATTATTTTTTTTACAGTTGTTGCTCATTTTATTTTCTCAGTATTTTAGCAAGCGACATCAAAAGTCGAAAAATAGCGCAAAAAAAAAAAAAAAAAAAAATCTAGGGGGAGGGAGTCGTAAAAATGCTTACATATACATTAATTTGTGAACTGTACTAATTCTGGATGCTGTCAAAAAGTACATACATTTTCAATATTTGTATCATTGATAAATTAATCTGAACAGAGAATACATAGGGAACTAAACCAGGGATGACATCCAAACTTTTTAAAACTCAAGCACCACATTGTAAATTTTCGGCGGCAAGGAGGCAATCTAACATTATTTCAGTTCAAATGATCTAGTTGGCACTAAATCATTACCCCCCTCCACACACTTTTTTTTTTTTAATTAAGCGCTCAGTGGTAGTTTTTGAGATTTTCCGTGCGTTGTTTTCTTTAAAATTGCTAAAAAGGAATGATATTATCAAATTTTAAAAAATATTTTTTTGCTCTCCAGTTTGTAAGCTTCCCGCTCGCCGTATGTGGGCCGTATGTAGGAGATCCGTGATCTAAACAAATCTATATTCATAAAAACAGCAGCATTTTATTATTGTTACTATCATTCACGTTTGAATAATTTTGATAATTAATTGCCATTTTAACGTCATCTTCATTTTGAAGCAGAAGTACAAATTATTGGGCGTCAACTGTGAGCAAAATTTTCAGTGACATTGATAACTGGGGCCACACTCATTATATAGTGTTAAAATAAAAAGCCTTTTGCAGAGAGTTAAATTATTCACGCTTTGGGCATTGGTAAAAAAAAAAATTAGGAGGGTTCAACTGCTCACATTCCCCTTCTTCCCTAGTTTACGTCGAATGCATAAGTTTTAAGTATCTATATAAAACATTTAAAAAAATAATAAATGGCTATATAAAATATTTTACTTTACCAAACAGCTGCTTCACCTCTACTGCTAAGTCTACACGATTCAAAATTTCTGTTTTACCCAGTACTCTCGATAGTTCTACCTGGTGAAGTACTGATCTCTGTCATCTTATCAATTGTTGGATCGCTAGTCCCTCTTCACATTCCAAAGCAGACGAAAAAATCAGGGGGTCGCACTGATCAGTTAACATTGTCCACATTCCAAAGAGGATACAAACGACCCAACCACCCTTGTTGAAGGTAGCGGAAAAATAATCATAAATAAAAGCTCCCTTTTTTCCGAGAATTCTCGCCCCTCGAAGCCAGCAACTCCTCCCCCAGAGTGTTCGATTTCCACCCCAAAATTTGACCCCGGACCGGGACTAGGGAAATTCGAATTAGTATTCAAAAAGGCAGGCGAATTCAGACAGAAGTTGTTTCAAATTTTCAAATTCGAATTCTAGTTATTGGAAGGCCGACGCAAAATATAAGAGAAATGATTTAGCAAACACAATAAAAATTATTCAAGCTAAAATTACAATAAAACAATCAATCAACAAAAGCAAAGCACAACAGTTAAAAAATGTCAAAATATCCCTTTTTCCCTTTAATTTAATTTACTTATAAATTATTAATTCTGGGGCTTCCCTCCCACCCCCACGAAATTTCTTTAAATTTGTAGTCCTAAAAACGCATTTTAGCTTCATATGTTTCAGAAACTTGCAATTCCAATGTGGGTGTCACCCCCCAGACGGGTGACACCCGGGGTGGACCACCCCCTCCCCGTAGTGCGCCACTACTATACATATATATATATATATATATATATATATATGTTAATTTAGGACATTTTGTTGATTAATTTAATGTCTGCAATCATTCCTGCTGCAGACACTAAATCCGGGGGTCCTAAACTGGTTAAATCACGTAGTGAAAGGCACAGTGGGTCCCCGGAGAGTGAAGTGCAGACACTAAACTATCCGTGCCTTTCAATTGTTTCTGCTGCCCCCCCCCCCCTTCCATCCAGCAGCGTATTTTTAGAATGCAGAATTAATTATATATCTTTAAAATGATATTACATTCGAAAGCGATCAAATCTGAAAGTTGAGCATTGTTTTAATTAGTAATTTTTATTAGCCACGTATTCACGTTTTAAATTAAAGAACAAAACAAAGTATACTACGTTATTAATACAACAATGACTGAAGTTACCTTGCTATATTATGTCTCGTTAAATTTACATTGCATTTTCTGACTTGAGAGACATTTATAGAACATATTTGTTCATAATTATGGAAATAGAAAAAAAACCATCATAATTAGTAGTTAATTTGTTTATTTGCACAGGTTTAAACCAAGAGTTAAAAGTTTATGCAGTCTCCCAAAAGTCGTTTTTAGCACGTCGATTCTACTGTATTTACATTTGATACTATCTCCTATCTTTCTTTTCCCCTAAATTTGACGCCAGTAAAATTATCTATATATCGAAGTAAAATTGAATGTATGCGTCTAATTTATATGCTTAAACATGCAAGGCTCTATTCATTATTTTCATTTTATTTTACTATACGTGATCTGCTTGCATACCTAAATAAATGTGTCAAGAAATACATAAATTTATGCATTTTTGTACATTTATTCGTATCCTTTATCAGCTTATATACCGTCCAGAGATGTATATTTATGCATATGCCTATGTCTAATATATCTATCAATATCGGTGATTCGCAGTTTCAGAGCTTGAATACGCCATCTTGTGGTGATTGAAGAAATTACCAAAGAGATAAAACATTTCAATTTCGCGCGGACCTCATTGGACGGGTTATATCTTACTTAAGCGATTTTATTCCTTGCAGCAGTCATTACCCGGAGAGCTGCAGCGCCTCTTAAAATTTGCTTGAATTACGAACAGGAAAAATATCCATCTCCCCTCAGTCTAGCCAAAAACTGAGCACACCCAGCACTGACAAAACACAGCATGCAAAATATGTTAAAATTTTTCAGCACAGCAGCTTTAAAAAAAGAAGAAGAAAATGGCGATTTCCAGATAACAATAACGATATCAGGATGAGTTGAAAAGAGTTCAGGTAGAATGCGGTACATATTAAAAAAAGGAATATGATTTCGGATCTTTTGTTTACGGTTGAAACGAGGTCCGCTGCCATAGCAACCTAGACCAATGGTGAGAGACCAAAGCTTTGAGTACCGGAGTAACTAGGTGCAAGAGGGGGTGGTAGTAGCAGCAATGCTTCAGTAATAACCTGGAATACCAAACGGTAGGACGGAAAAAAAATGATAAAATAGCTAAAAAAGAAAAACCTTATTAGCTTGGAGAATATATTTACTAGCCCGTGCCACGCCCTAAACTCACACACTACTGTTTTTGTGGTTTTCCCGAAGCCAAATCCGCCATTAAACACAGGGCTTTTGATAATTAAAATCGTACTGCTTGACACCTCGAAACATATCGGCAATTTTATGATAGCAGAAAGGGACAACTTACTTAGGAGACTTGAAAGTTTAGGAAATGAGTTCGTTTACGAAAAGAAATAAAAGTTTTAAACTAGGGCAGAAGTCATGCGAAAATGATGCAGTGTGAGAGAAAGGTCAAGTTTCATGTCAGTGACAGTACGCTTCCTTTCATATCTATAATTAGTTTCGGTCGAAGTTGGGGGTCAGTTTTTAAGTTATTTTCAAAGTTTTTCTATGAAATTTTCAATAAAACTAACTATAATTAATAACCAGTTTAAACTATTAATTAAATGCATTATAAAGGTGACAAAACGTAAATTTATATTGAACAGCTTATATAGTAATTCTGGCCAGGTCAGAGCTTTCCCTCTCTCTTTCTATAATTCGCATATAGATTTTTTTTTTCTTCTTTGCTACAGTGCCATGTTAAATTAGTTTTTTGGATCTCAGAATTCTTTTTTGAGTTCTGCCGAGTTCAGGACAATATCTTTGCCTCCATTTTAAACAACTTTACTTGATATTTTTAAAAAATATTTGCTTCTAATGTTCAATGCAATCTACTGCAGTGTAATGTTTCTTGCTTCGCCTTTCTGTATTGACATATCTTCTCATTAAAATAACTACTGCCGTCGAGTGATAGCATTTGTACAACTGTACATTGCTCATAAACCAGATTATTTACTTAAGTGGCTTGATGCATAAAATTTTGGGTTATCTTAATCGCGTAAAAGATTAATTTTATATACGGGTTCTTTTTCTTAAAACGAGTTCTCCACTGACAAGCACTCACGATGAGATACCTTTTTGCAATGAATTGATATTGTTTACATTATCTCAATGACTTTTGACCACAGAAAAATATTTTTAGAGATTGACCAGGATAGAACCTGTAACTGACAACGGTTTAAACGTGATATATCCAAGGTAAATATCATCCATAATTCATTCCTGTTAAATTAGGATCTATGCAGCCAGAACTAACTTCTGGAGAACGGAGGTCATAACAGTCCTGAAGCCCCTGTACATAAAACTATAGTATTAGGATTGGCAATAACTTCAACATCTTCTAAGGCTCTAGGGGGTTGACCCCCAAAAGAGAGAATCAACTGACTTCCTCTGGAAAATGTTAAAATGATGGCCTTGCTTGCACGTGACGGTACTGAGACGACACAAATGAGCTCTCAACAGCTTTCAGTCGATATGAAAGCCAAAAATTGAGTGAGTAGCAGTTAAAGACACTTCTAGCTTTAACCACATCCGCTGGCGGTACGTTTATGATAACACTATCTTCAAGTTAAAACTGCGATAGACGAGAGAGTCTGCGATACAGTCTACGGAAATCGTATCTTCTGAGAAAACAGCTGTTTGGGCAAAGGAGATGCACCAGAGTTCGTACCCAATCTCCGGAATCCTGAAAGCACCAGCTAAGACAGGAGACGAAGTAAAAAGCACTTATATTTGGTGAAACCTATCATGATGCGAGACTTTTTGGAGAAAGGTACGTGCATTTTTTGACAAGTTTGACAGTTCAAGGGCATTTAAAAACCAATCTCGAAGTCTAAATACTGCAATGGCAGCACCCTCGTCGCAGATTTAGATTTAGTTCTTTTAAAGCAAAGCAGTTGGTAATTGTGCCATTCACAAGTGTTATAAATGCGTTCGCCTGTATGGACAAGTATCAATATGACAGTACAGGTCCGTCATGTCGTATACTAATTATGTTTAATTTGAAAAGCAATAAAATTTCAGGGAACTCTTGAGTATTTTTTGAAATTCTGTGCTCCAAAGAACTAAGGGAGCTAACTGACCCCGAGACATAAGCGTTGACTAATTTTCCTTGGCTGTAGCTTGCAGCAACACAAAGCATTAGATACAAATTTCAAACAAAACTTCTGTTTTGAAAGTATGAGTTAACTTTCAATGTCACAACAAAAATATTCTAATCAGGTTCTAAAATGTTACGTTAAATGATTGAAAACAAAGAATGGCACATATGGGACAAAATTCACCAACAAATAATTTGTCTGGCACTCAAAAATTTTTCTTGACTCCTAAATTAAAAAATCGGTCTTTACTTATTAATTTGAAAAACAACGAGCAACTTTCAGCAAAAGGAACATAACTCAAAACATTAAAGAAAAACCTCCATTTAAACGTCAACAAAACTAAAATTTCGAACATCCAACCTGACGTACATATCTAGGAGATTTTTCAACGACACGGCCGAAAAACTCCACTTCTCATTACATTTGAATAATTTTGAAAGCGGATAATAAAGCAAATGCATCTGAGCCTCCAGAACTCAAGCTCAGCGTAAAAATATATTATGCCATTATGTTGTACTTTGATTTCCAAAATACGATGGAAACTTCGATTGCGGCACAGAACCATTCTTTAGCATGCTACCCAGGCGCAAAAGTACACGGTCGCATTAACCGGACTGATGCTTCCTATGATTAAATAATAAACCCCAAACGGATCAATACGACCGATGCCCATTTGATTGATGGGATGCCAGGTTAGGAGGTTAGCTTGTCGCCCGGCACAAATAGGAGACGTAGTTTCACTGCATGCGAAGTTTCAAGATGCAAAATGGGAAATTATTTCTGTCCTAAGTTCCAATTGCTGTTGAGTTGACCGTATATTTCTTGCATGTATCATATGAGGCAGTGAGAAGCAAAGGGATGTCAGTGGACATTTTCAAGTTTTGAGCAAAATGCGTTTAAAGATAAGGTCCTAGGTAGGCTTTCATTGAAACGTTTTTCTAAATCATGCTGTATAACAGCACCTACCAGGATTACTAGTACTATCTCTTGGCCCCAAGACAGAGAAGAAGTTCACCTACCATTTGTTCTGGTTTGCTCCACATTTTTAATTTTGTCACTTACATCCCTTTGCTTCTCACTGTCTCATATGTGAAACGTCTATTAAAGCACAATTTAAATACGTGAGCATCATATGTAAGCAACTGGATTGAAGCACGACCTTTGCAAAGTTAGTAGCGAAGCTAAGTGATAACATTTGTCTCAAACCCCAAAGTTTTAAAAATCAGTTTCACTTAATATAAGCTTCATCTTATCATTTTGTTATTATTTCTTTTCATTTCCTCATTACATTTTATATTGTTAGATTCTGCGTCTTTTGTAGATATTGTTCATATAATCCATAATGTAAGGGAAACGGGACAATATACAGCACAAACGGGACTTGAGAGAATGGCTATTAAGTGCAGAGAGAGTGCCAGAACCCCATTTGTCACCGAACCCCCCCCCCCCTCCAGAACCTGGATCCGCCCTTGGATAGACTAAGGTGACGTGAGGAATGTGAATCCGAAAAGTTTGGGAATCCCTGGATTATGAAAATAGCAAAAAAAAAAAAAAGCGCAGAAACTATCCAGAGATTATGAATCAGTAAGAGTTCCCCTAGGAAATTATCAATATATGAATGGTGTGAAGCCCATTTAACTTCTAAAAAGTGTATCTGTAGCTTGTGGAAGGGTGGAAATTTTTTAAAAAGGCATAGAAGAGTGTTAGTAGAAGTAACAAATAATGTTATAAAGACAATTTAAATCACTGCAGGGGAAAAAAAACTATGGAAGCCGGAGGAAACTATTTTCAGTTCGTACGAAATGTCTGAAGAGTCTGCGACCGAATTGGAGCAATAGAAATGTGTACAGTTTAGGAAGTCTACCTATTACTTTTGGTTTTCAGAGCTCTTTCAGAGGTCTTAAACGCAAAATATATGATTCTGGATCAATTATTAATAAATTACACTGCTATAAATTTTACTAGTTCAGAACTACTTCCCTTTTTGGCGATATAGGTTCAATCAATAAGTTAGAAAACAAAGAATACGGTAGCCATAAGTATGAATCCGTGCAATTGAATGCATTATAAAACAATTCAACAAGTATTATATTTCACATATTACATAAATGGACGATTTTCCCCATAAAACCAGAAATATTTCTCAGAAAATCTTACCATAGGGAAAATGATGATGAATTTTGAAAATACAATAAGCCTTACCTGAAAGAAAAAAGAACACATTAACCATAAGTTGTATGAAGCCCGTATAAAACAAATGATGTAAAAGAAAAATGCTGAAACATCAAAATCAAGACATAAATCGTATCACACGAAAAAAATGTGTAATCATTTTATATTCATAGGCATTTTTTATAATAACTTAGTAGAAACTCTTCCTTTCACTCTTCTCAAACAAAAGTATAATTAGAATCAAAATAATTTCTTTAATTTCCGACATTGCAGGTTTGAACTCTGGTTTGAACAACAAGTTTGAACCCTCCCTCTCTTCGCAATCAGAATCAAAATATTTTCTTTAATTTCCTATATTGCAGGTTTGAACACTGCTTACTGTGTTTAGTCTAATTTAGGAAGAGAGCATGACTCTCCACTAATAAAAAAAAACACACACACACACACACCACTCAAAAACTACATTTTCCATTCAACAGAAAAACAGGGCCTAGTGTACTTTATTTTTATTATCCTTCCTCACATAAAAACAAAACAAAATACATGATTTTTTTTAACGTCTGGTAAAAAGTTGTAAAACATGACTTGAATTCTTTCTATAGTTAAATAATTCAGTTGCAAAACTGTCGGAAGAGTGAAGCTACTAAGATAAACACAATATCGATAAATATCACGCACACAAATGAAATGAATCCAGATTTTCAGTAAAATAAGCACATTAGCATGAGAATGGAAGTGTCAAATGTGCATGCACCCATGAATAATAGTGATAATGTTAAATCAACTAGAGTGCAGAATCTGAAGATGTACTTCAGTTATGCCGCTGAAAAGAAAACAAGTTTCGAAGCAATCAGACTTGAAAATACATTTCTAGACGTCTGAAGCTTATCAGACACGTGTCAATACCCTCAGAAAGGCAATCCACAAAACACCTTCGCAAAACAGACTAAACAGCAATTCCAACTCCTGGCGGCTTTCAAAAACAAAAGCCACAAGACAGCCGAACAAGATTGGAACGCAGTCCACATCTTCAGCAGAAGATAATGCGACCACGAAAGTCTCCATTAGGGCAACATAACCACCGGCTAGTCTGGTCCAGGTAACAGTCAATGCACTTTCCAAGTTATTTTGTGACAGAACATGTTGTGAACAAAAAAAAAAAAAAAAAAAAAACACGATTTCCTTTTATAATTTGGGATTTCGTGCCCTCCTCCTCTTTTTTTTTTCTCTCGGGGCCCCCAATCGGTGGCGATTATTGCGTGTGACTGTAGCGGAACTCTTTTCTTTTTTTTTTTTTTTTTACAAAATGTGATCCATCATTTTGGGCAAGGAACGAGTCCCTAATCAACGATTCGGCCCCTTTCTAATTAGTAGTCACACAGAAATCGGCACACAGGTTCATCACGTTTCGAAACCTCTTCATCGGATCCACACTCTTCTTGCCTAGCTTTTTTTCTTCTGTTCTTTCTTTAATTATTGTCTTTTAAGAGATTTCTTGTATAGCCACCTCGATTTAGTCTTTTACTTCTTTCACGACATCCATCTCAAAAAGAATAAGAAGAAACCAACCAATGGAGATTCGACCAAGTTCTATTAGACATTCTAAAGAACAGGAAATTCGACGCTGAATTGATACTTGCTGCAACAATTATGAAAATTTCTCTACTTAAGTAACACATCAAGATTCGCTTAGAGGGATGTAAAAACAAACTTAAGAGGCAAAAACAAAACATACAGCGAACGACTCTAGGGCTATCAGGCCCAAAATCATTCCTTAGAAGTATGGAAACAGATTAATGGAAATGATTTAAGGTATGAATAGTACTTAATCTTAAATTTAAATATTAAAATATCATACTTTTAAAGGAAGTCTCCTTTGTCAGTAAGGTGAAAATAGCTGTACATTTTAAAATCACAAATACTAAACACACACTCGCTTAAATCCCATATTCAAAAATCATTGAAATCGTATCATACAGAACAGGAATTAATGCGCTATGTCACAACTTTGCAATAAGTTAGAAGTTTAGAAGAATAATAGTTGAGCTATGTGGCGTTGGTCCATTGAACCGTTTATTTCAAAAACCAGTCAAGCAACAGACTAAAATTTCGAAAAAGCATTTTTACCTTCGTATTAAAATTCTTCGATAAGGATTACAATGTTATACATATTTAGGTACATTTCTTTCAATAAACAATGTTGGATAATCATCATCATAATAACATCAATGGATAATTTAATATGGTGATATAGGTGTTTTCCTAAAGTTAGCAATTTTGTCGCTTGACTGGTTTTAGAAATAAACGATTCAATTATTAATGGAGGATAAGTTAAGATGCAAGGGAAGAATATTATACTTTGTTAAATTTTAACCGCAGGGTTCATACTCTATTTGGATGAAAAAATTCCATGACTTTTCCATGACTTCATGAAAATTTTCATGACCTTGTTACACGAAGAGAATAGTACTATTTAATATCAAACTTGCGATTTTTTTTTTTTTTTTTGGAAATGAGCATTAGCAAAACTTTTATGTAAATGCCACTGCCTAATTGAAAAAATATCAGTGTACACCTAAAAAACTGTATTCTTACCTGTTTTCATCATATAAGTTTAAGTTAAAACTACAGTGAATGATGCTTTAAACATGGCGACTATTTTTTTTAAACAGGCAGAATGATAATGATTGGGGAAAAGGTTGAATGAATCATTACTAAGTTTCAATAAATTTGCTTCAAAAGTTGTCTTTTAATGTCAACTTGACAATTTTTTGGTTCTTAAAATAAAGCCACATTCTTTAGTAAATTCATGTTTCTAAACCAGATATTTATTTTAAAAAAAACATTTCATAGTAAATAAATCTTTTGATTTAAATGTACTTGTTTCCTTATTTGTACATTTTCAAATGCATATATAAATTAATAGGTTCAGAAATTCCAGAACATGTTTGAATAATGACCCTGAACGTACCAGTGGGTCGCATGGATTAGTTTTGCGGGCCGTATATTGGGCACTACTGTTTTTGAGCATTAAAATTCCCTGATTTCTGTGTTCTATCGCCTGACTAAAGATTGTCCAAAACCTTCAACAAATTGAGATAAACTCTGATAAATCTTAAAATAAAGATTTAGGAGAGATGGAAACGAACTTGGATGCAATGTTTTTTGAGATCGTTCAATTTTCCAGTTTAAATAGCTTTCATGGTGCAATACTAAGTCACTCAAGATTTCTAATGCTTTTTTTTAGCTACTGTTACTTTTTTCCCGGAACATTTTTCCATGATTGAAAATAAATTTCCATGACTTAGACTGAAAATTTCAATTTTCCATGACTTTTCCAGGTCTGAAATTTGCTTAGTTTTTTTCCATGACTTTCCAGGATTTCCATGACCCGTACGAACCCTGTAACCGATTGGGGGGTGGTGGTAATTTAAAATGAGTGGTCTCTTACAGAGGGTCAACCAGCTACAAAGTTCACTGGGGCTGTAATTAATGACATAAAGATTTCTTAAAGGGAAATATATCAAGACTTCAATTCCCTCTGCAGACAGTTGTAAGAAAGCAATTTTGAACAGATCTGGCGATGTCACAGTCCGATGATTATAATAAAGCACTATTATTATTATCATTATAACTTTTTTTTCTTTCTTTTTGAAGCAATTTCTCAGTTACTTTTTGAGGGACTACAAGTTATTTTTTTCAAAATGTACCTTCAGACCCAAGCAAAGAGCATCCATAGACATTACAAAATTGCCTCTGTGGCCGAGACCACTGGGTTAGATACAAGAACGGATACAAGGGAGGGGCGATTGGGTCGGTCGCCCCCGCCTTGAGCTGAGATGTAGGAACTCTCCTTCGGCATATTTTCGATACTGAAGTTCCAAACTCGTAACTTTAGACGATCTCCAATAATGTTACGAAAATTATTTCAGAACCGTAGTCTTGAAAACGCAACATCTCTTAACATTTTAGTCATAGGATCAGAATTTTGAATAGAAAGTTTTTCCAAGTTCCAAAAATTCAATTTTAGACGGAAGTCCAAAATAAATTAAAAAAAATAATAAATAAATAAATAAAACTTTATTTCAGACGATTTTCCATGGTATGAGGGGTCGGGTGTTAGGTGATTCGTAAAAGGGTAAGTATCTGGAAATCAATCGTCCCCTCCTTGAATACTTTCTAAATCCGCCCTGTTACCTGTTCTATAGGACAGTTCGGAATGCATGCGAGTTTGAGGTTTTCATTTGATTAATCTTCACAACCGGCGAAATAAGATACATGCTATCGCCAGGAATAGTTTCATACCCCATTGCTTCTTGGACAGTGTGACGTAACGACAGATGGAAGTGTACTCACCGTGGACACGTAATCTTAATGGCACACATCCCCTTTTCCGTCAGCATCGAGGCAACCCTTTCCAATTTACAACGCCCTCGGTTGCTCATTTTGCGAATCCACCATTTCAATCATCAATCACTCGCGTCCGTCCACACACCACGCTCAACCATACACACTTCAATTTCATCTACTCTCGCGGAGAGCTTTTTTTTTTTTTTTTTTTTTAATCCTCCTCTTCTCCTTTTCCTAAAAGTGAAAAGTTTATTTCTTCCCTTCACGAAAATTAATCGAATTGAAAGCAAGATATTTTTAAATGATGACGGCTAGTTTTAATGCTAAATCATAACTCTTCATAATGAACATTGCTCTGGCACTACTGGTGACAGATGTACTTCCCAACGGACCTGAGACAAACAATTTTCATACAAATACCCTTGCGTTTGTGTCAGAGAAAAATATTGTAATGTCAAATCCGGTAAATAAATTGTATACACACGTTTCGGAATTACCCAGACCTTTTTTTCAAAGCGTAAGTTTCTCGTAATAACGAAGAATAATTTTATTGAAACTACTGTTTCATTGTAACATTCTGTATTTTTTAAAACATATGTCAATAGTTTTAACCGTATGTTTTTAGAAAAGCATTTTCACGTCAAAAAAAAATTTAGTCAAAGCATAGTCACTGGCGGGCTCGAATTTTCATCTGAATTGATTCATAAGAGTTTTTGCATGCTTATATACCACCATACTGGAATTGGCAACATGGCTTAAAATTAAAGGGCTATAAGGAAGTTAACCTCCACCCTCGTTGTGCCCCTGATACTACGATACAATATTATTACCTTTACGAGACATTTCACTCAAGAAAAATGTCAAAGGAAAACGATTTCAGCTACATCGCACTGTGTAAACAATACGATCTAAAGTGTAACGGTCTGTGAAAAGAAATGAATAAAATAAAATCTGTCTCAACGTATTGCATTTGATAGGGGCAACTTTTTGACGCGCGACACAAACTCCTAAACAAAAATGTTTTACAAAATGTCTTTAAGAAATCAAATTTCACTTACGATCACCTTTAACAACCATTGCCATCAGACATTTGTTAATTTCTACAACAACCCAATCCTCTGTTGATGGTCTTTTAGCACGGCGTCCTTTCTGTCGCGTCCCAAAACGCCTTGCCCCAATCCATCCCACACCAAACAGCCATACAATCAGATATGCATTATATTACAATAAATATTGCATTCAATCAATGCACATAACTATCTGAGCTAGAAGATTCCCAGCACATCGTTCGGGGCCTGCATTTTTTATGTCCACATTACTCGGTGTCTGACCACTGGGTGGAGCCCCGGCCTGGTCATTTTCTTTTTCAGCCGAGATATTTCTCTTCTCTTTGAATAAAATAACGATCACCTCGACATCAATCGACTCTGCCTTAGCCAGTACTTCTCGAATCCTTTAATCGGCAAACGAATCGAACCAAACATGGCGGCAGCAACGACTTTCGCAGCAGGGATTTTTCGCAAATACTTTTCGTCGTTAATGAATATTTAATTATTTATGGGGAATTGGATTGATTTTGCGAAAAGTAATAATTTGTGCCGAAGGAAATTGATAGTAAAACAATCAGATATCATAAGTACAGAGAAAACAATAGATCATAATGCACAAGATCGTCAAAGCCAAGGCGACTAAAAAAATACCTCGGCGACTGGTTATTGAGCGAAATCGTGTAGGAAATAATTTGGCTGGCGTGTAAAAATTTTGCATGGCTAAAAAGATTTTACGGTTTTTGTCTGATTCTGATAATGCAGTCAAATACGAGTAAATGGTTATAATAAGGAGTTAAAGCATTTGACAAACACATATTTTAATTAATGAATTGCCTATAAGTTTAATTTATTGTGTAAAGAGCTCATTTCGATCATCATTAATAATGTAGAAAATCGAAATCTGCGATTGCGAACTTTGAAAAAGTTCGTTTTTAAACGAAAAACTTTTTTTTTTTTGGATATACTTATAATTTAGTTACTAGCAAAACATAGGCATATGTGAAAGGATTTATTCATTAAAACCAAGATCGGTTGAAAACCTAGACAAATTAGAACAGAAACACTAAGCACAATTTTTTTTAAATAAATGATCAAAGAATTGATTTCGTCAAAAGTACGTACAAAGGAAATGCATGATTATTTTTTCCAAAACAAATCCACTGAGTATAATTTGTTCGCTATACATTTTATAATTACAAAAATTACAGATAGCGCAGTCTCTCCCCGCTTGGTACTTGTACGAAGAGTTTTCGATGAAATATTTAACCCATAGTCACCACATTTATTGAAGGGTCCCCTTTTCTAGATCATGCTTTGGACCCAGGGTTCGAAAATATCGAAAATGTCCGATATTTTGATATGTATCGGATACTTTGAGATATATATCCGATATTTTCAATTAGCACAAACTCAAAATAGTAAATGCATCCTGAAATCACTTTATTTTTTTTATAATATAATTACAATATGTAGACTTAAAATTAAGGTTTCTTTAATTATTTGTATATAATATTTCACTTTGCATTTCTATCAATATTAATCGAGTTAATTAAGCAGTAGTTGTTTTACTCATTTTTCTTCCGTTAGCTACTTTTACAGTTATATGATTCAGAAATAAATAATATGCATTAAATGGTGCACAATTATAAGACATTCTTTTTTTCTGAGCAATGTTTAATATTTAACAAGGAACTTTTAATATGAATTGAAATTGTTACATTACTAATAATTTTATGAATATAAAATACAAGTAAAGAAGGAAGAATGCATTACTTTGTTACATTAATGATGTATTAATACATCATAAAGATATAGTGCATAACTTTTGGGTTATTTTAATAATAAATTAACAATATTACCATGATTAATATACTTTTTTATTGAAAATACCTTACTTGAAAAAATAAGTATCGAAAATATCAAAATATCACGATATTTTCAAAATAAATATCGGATACATATCGTTCTTCCAGTTTGATGAAGTTTTGAACTATACAAATAAAAAATATATAGTAAGATTTCTCTTACTTTTCTCTCATCCCGAGCTTCTTACCCGCCCGGACCCCATTGCTGCCCTAGCCTCCTCCAAGCAGGGAACCTAACGCCAGAGCCCGATCATTCTGATATTGGACATGGGGCACATTTCTATGGCCCAAAATATTTGAAGACACTGACACAAATAATTCATTCTGTGCCCCCCCCCCCAATATATTCCCCCTTATGCTATTAAAGAAGCAATAAAATATTTCGATACTTGCGTATTAACATAGCTGTGCTAAATTTGGTGGCACCTCATATCACAATATAGTATAAAGGTACATTTAAAAAGTAGAAGAGATAATACATTATAATTATATAAGATGTGTTAAAAATTTGTCCGTAACCGTAAACCGTAAACATAAAAATTATCTTTGATATAACTTTTAATAGTAAATACAGACTAAATCGGGAGTGGGTTTTAGGATTTGCAGAAGATATAAAATTTTTAAGGGGAAATTTTATCAACAAGAGATTTTTTCCCTTGTCTGGGCATTTGCAAAAATATCAATGATATCATTGTACTCTAGATTCTGAGTGGAATTATCATTTATTTTTAATTACTATGATAAATTAGAAGTTTTTGGGCCCCATGAAATCTAAGAGGAGGGGCCTGTGCCCCACGTGCCCCTGCGGTAATCAGGCGCTCTTGTGGAAACGATGTACTGCGAGAGAAAAAATTGTATATTAGAGAAAATAATAATGCTCAAACGAAAGTGTCACAAACGATCAAAAACTAAAATATATGTTTTGAATTAAATTCAAACATACCTGAGAAAAACTTTTTCTTCAAACAAGTGAATGAAGGGGAAAAAAAAAACCTCCCTCAAAAAATAATTTAAAAAACGTATCAAGAAGAGAAAGAGAGAAAAACAGCAAACCGTACTCTTCTTTAATAATAATTGTCATTTAAATTTTAACTCTTCTTTCACCATTTAAAATTTATTGTATTATCATCAGTATTGCGACAAACTACAAGACACAACGATATAAACACACTATTAGAATTTATTATATGAAATATAATGCAACATAACACCGCCATACACAAGAATTGTGTATTTCACAAAAAATAAAAGTGGCAATAACCAAGGATCTAATTTGATTAATAAAACTATGCTTTTGTTTTTCTTTCTCAGGCATTTATCTTAATGAAATTTAATAACCACGTGGTTGCAGCTCTAACAAGAACAATTAACCACCGGTTCTAATCGAGCAATTGCTTTGACTAATTTTTCTGTTCTCCAATTTGAACACGGCGAACTAAAATCTCGCGTAAACAGGAAATACTCTTTTTACGTGACACAAAATCCCAAACCTATATAAAAAGAAAATCTTTCGACAAAGTTTTATGAAAACAGAATTACCATCGTGTTCGGAAACAAGCACCAGCACATCGTGCACGGCTCATTAGGAAATCCATTTATAGCCATCAGCCAAATCTCTTCTATGCAGATTAAAACCATATCCATAACAATAAAATAATACCAAGAGATTATCTCCATTTTATTACAGAATTCTTACGGGGAAAACTGGCAACAAAAACGCAGAATTAAGCAAGCGCAAACAGCCGGGACACTAATTATTCTTCGCTCCATATTATGCTGCGAGATTTAATTTTTTATCTTGCTCCGATTGTGTTTTATTGTCTTAGTATAACAGTAAGCTCAGAAAGCTAATCACTTGCTTTTTAATGCGGTATTTGCTTCCCTAACTTTGGCGAAAAGCATCCGCTAGGCCACATAAAAAAACAGCAATGAAAATTAATTATTTCCAAGGGCTTTTTTTTCAGCTTTCAGCTTATTCCCCCCAAAGCGAGGCTTTGATTTGCAAAAGAACTTTTCCACCATGCAGTCCCTAGGGGGAGCGTGGTGGAAGAAAAACTTTTTCATGTCTCCCCCTTAGTTTCAAAATCTGCATGTATAATTGCAATTTTTTTTCCCCTCACAGAGCTACCAATCCGTGTGGGAGAAGAAAAAATCAACGGTTATCTAAAAACTGTTCGCCTTTTGTTTCATATACTTTCATACAGAGCGCACACAAAAACCACAATTTCTTCAAGTGAATTAATAATTTCTTTTTTATATTTCTCCCTTTTTCTTTTTTTTCCTCGGGGAGAAAATATGCCGAGATACTTGTTTTCGTTTTCAATCCCTAGGAGTATATAAAATTAAAAAAATAAACACAAAAACACTCAACTTGTGTGGTCTCGAAGTTGTAGTGCCTTTTTTTTTCTTTTTTTTTTAAACATACATAAAGTTTTGTTCTTCTGCGCATTGTTTTAATTCTTTTCTTCGGGTAGCAGTTCATTGTTTTACCCCTGTCGTCTGAAGAAAAAAAATTTTTTTTTTCTTTTTCAAAACGTTCTTTTAACATGAAGTCGGAATACAATAACTGGAAGATATCTTCTCTTTTTGTGGTCATTTTTTTTCGCTACGCTGTGGGCCGTTCTGAAAAATTTTTTAAGTCCTTTTAAAAAAAAAAAAAAATTTTTAATGTGATACAAACGACGCTTTTCTTTGTGTGCTCAGATTCATTTGCTAAAGCCTCAATGGTGGAAAAAAAAAAAACTGCCACAACGAAAAAATCGCGTTAAATAGAATACCGCAGAAACTGTACAAATGTGGGAGGTTGAAAAGAAAAAGGGCCAGCCGAGGGAAAAGACACAAAGGCATTTCTTTTCAGTTTTTACAATCCCGCCGAGTAAATTCAAACTTTTTATTAGGGAGGAAGGTAAAAACTTCTCAGTAAATTATTTAAGTGAAAACCCATAGTTAAA
Source organism: Uloborus diversus (assembly GCF_026930045.1). Lineage (NCBI taxonomy): Eukaryota > Metazoa > Arthropoda > Arachnida > Araneae > Uloboridae > Uloborus > Uloborus diversus. Next base: position 33,027,297 of record NC_072736.1, read on the forward strand.
TACCGTTCCTGAAATATGCAAATTAAACTTATTTTTGTTCCAAAGAGGATTCGTTTAGTCAAATTTTGACGTCCGCGTGCTCTTTTCTGTAACTAAATTCTGAATAATTGAAGTAATATTTTTCTCCAGAGAGGTTGATTTATTTACTCTTTTTTAGAGAAAAATATTAAGGCCAATAGATGAAAAAAAAACTATGTGTAAATTCAAAATGCATAAACAGGAACTGAATTTAAGCAAACCCATTGTCATCATGCTAATCATATCTGCTTTAGCTGTCAGAATTCTCTAATATACTCAAAAGAATAAAAATTGTCTTTTAAATTAGCTGCAAAGCTGTCATTTTAGGAATATAACTTAGTTTTAACTATGTATACATATAAACTAACAAACTTTTTTCCTTGAACCGAAATTAGTTATGGAGAGAAGAAAGAAAAACTAATTTCTAGGCACACATTTTACTCTAATATTTGTAGTTAATTTATTGATCATTTGGCATATCTTCCAGTTCATTTAAAAGTGTTTAATACACGTACAGTAACTCTGAAGATTTTACTAGTTCATTGTAAATTCAATGCAATCAGGATTGCCATTCAACTCTGTGAGAGGGGGGGGGGGAATTCCTGTGTCTTCCCTGTATGAATAGGTAGCATTACAAACAATGAGCGAACACTAATAGTGTGATAGTTGCATGAAATCATTAATATCCTGATTTTTTTTTAAATTAATTAAAAATAAGAGGAAGCAAAGAAGAATTCACTAAAACAGAAATAAATAATAGTACGGTGAATGAATGCATATAATATCATGCTCTCTAAATGAAATTAGCATAAAATTCAAAATGAGTGTAAAATAAAACATTAAATAATCTTTGCTTGAATGACAGACGCACTTTTACAAAAAAAAAAAAAACTAAAGTAAAATTACCATTTTTAAAAGATTTTATTTAATAATTTATTTATTATTTTTATTGCTATTTCTGTAGTTTACATATTTGGGAATAAATTTTGCAGTTTCAAAAATAAATAAATAAATAATAATAAATAAATAACAACAATAAAATTCCCTGCATCTCGTAAGTTTATAAGGAGGTTTTAAAAATTCAACAGATTATCACTTTTTTTTAATTTCCTGTATATTTCCTCTTCTTTTAGGCTTCCCTCTGGCGTGGCAACCTTGGTAATGTTATACCTTTTGGATTCATGTTGTCTTTCCCCTCGTACTTGAACCAAATATTAAGTGCATTGTTGCGACATGGAAAAATAATTTATTAAAAAAACATAGGTATGATAAAAATAATTCAGAGAAATATCCCACGGCGGCGCCATCTAGAGCAAACTGATTTGAATGCCCAAAGCGATTTCACAGTTACATGCCGAACATTCTAAAAGTCAAAAAGGAAAATTTATTCAAAATTTAAAAACCGTGTCTCTAAAAGAGATACAGAACACAGCTTTAAAAAAAAAAAAACATCAGGGGCCGTACCAATTCTAAATATCCAAGGAACACAAAATCGCCACAAAGAAATAAAAAAAATATATATAAAAAACATTTACATCAAATCTCAAGCAAATGTATAACCACGGTCAATTGTCAAAAGAAGCCATTACCACAGAAGAGGAAAAAAAATTATCTGGTACCAGCAAAAAATGCAGAAGAAATATTATTTTTGAGCGCTTTTATCCTTTTCCGATCCCCGGTCCCCCACCAATAACATGATTAACGATTTGCCTTGACACACATCAAGTTTCAATCGGAAGGGATTCCTGTATTTTCCGCTGTTTAAAGCGAAATATTTTTTTTTTTTTCAAAGGTTTCCAGGCGACATAGAAATTCCGTTTTGGCTTCAAAATAATTTACTTTTTTAAAACCACAATATCTTATTTAGGTTAGTTAAATATTCACTTTTTTCAGAAGAGAAATGTTTTTAATCACAGACATTTTTTAGAACAGATTTGATTGAACAAAACAGACGATATCGGTTCGTGAAAAAAAATAATAAATAAATAAATAAATAAAAACATCGAAGCAGACAACACTTTTTGCCAATACTTGATGCAATGCACATAAATGCATATTTTAAAGAAATGATAGTGTGCAGAAATTCTCGTAAAATTAAAATTTCGTTGATTAATACAAGAAGGGAATTAAATAAATACAAAAATTTCTTTAAATAATACGATTTAACATCTTAATTTCCTCATAGTGATGTAAAATACCCGGGTATTTATTTTTAGGGGTAAATACCCAGGGTATATACCCGGGTAAATACCCAAAATGGGTAAATACCCGGGTATTTATTTCAAAAATTTATATTCAACTAAAATACTTTTCTGTATGTATTCCATTATGTATATATACAACCAATCATATACAAAACAATAAATTTTTGCCCAAAAATTGTATTTTGATCACATATTTAAAGAATTATTGTGTGAAACAGCTTAGCAATCTAATATGATATTCACATTAAATGTGTTGGATATGCCTAATCAACATTGATAACCAAATTTCAGATATAAAAAGCCATTCTACAAAAAGAAAAAAAGCTTAACTGGTAACAAAAAAAAAGCAAACATCAATTTTTTAAGGTCCTAGTCTTTTATAACCCAGTAATATATCCCTGCATGACATCAAAATGTAACGAAATGTCGCTCAATTTATTATTACTATTTATTTACCTATATCTTATGCAGAAATTTCCTCCAAACTTAGTTCAATTGTTCAGGTGTATTCTGTATCACACACACACATACACACACATATATATATATATATATATATATATATATATATATATATATATATATATATATATATATATATATATATATATATATATATATATATATACATAATATACATAAACATTTAAAATTCATTTAAAATTTTTAATCTTTTATTTTAGGGTTTATGTTTAAAAAAGAAAATAGTCACCTTTTAATACTACCTAAAAAATTTTTGCAAAATGCGCAATTACTAGGGGATTTACCCTGCCTTCGGATAAATACCCAAAAAAAAATATTTACCTTCCCACCCTACAGGGGAACAAATGCAAATGAGCAAGGCAACAGAAAAAAAAATTTGCTTTTTTTTTTGCTTATTAATGTGAAAACTGTTTCTATATTTTCCATGTTATCACTTAAATATCAATAAAAAAAATAACACCATAGTGTCTTAATAACTTCTCAGTTTATTCTTCCAAACATCCCTCATGCTTCCTTTTTTTTTCATTTTGGATATGACTAACCCAGATTGTAATTTTGAAATCCTGAAGTTCATAATGAATTGCTTACACTTCTCCAATTATGACATTGAAAAGAAAGATTCCTTGGTTCACGATATGTTTCTTTCATGATTTCATCAAGTCTTTCAATAAAAAATATTATAAACTGTATAATACATATGTATATATCAGTTTTACCAATTATTTCATATTTAGATTTTTTAAAAAAATTCTCATTCACTTTTTTGCATTTTTTATAAAATACCCAGTTTTTGGGTATTTACCCAGGCCTTGGGTAAATACCCGGGTAAATACCCAAAAAATATTTACCTACCCGCTGGGTATTTACCCGATCCACATCACTATTTCCTCATAATTAATTTTGTAAACAATAATAACAACTCGAGGGGGGGGGGAGAGCAATGCGTATTTTCTTTCCTTGTACTTAATAAAAGACTTAAGAAATTTTAACTATGCCAAGAACTTTTTTTTTTCCATCTTTCTTTTTACTTCCTTGAAGTATTGTATTCGCGAAAAAATGTTCACTCAAAAATCGGCCTTAATTTCCATTTTTCTGACCCCCGAATGAATGTTTAGTTTTTTTTTTTTTTTTTTTTTCCGACCCGACCACATGTGGATATATGCCTTGAAACGTACAGACACGTGAAATATCCATTTTGACGACACCCGAGTTAATTACAACGAATTTTCTCGTGACGTCTGTATGTACGTGCGTATGTGTGTATGTATGTCGCATAACTCAAGAACGGAATGTCCTAGAAAGTTGAAATTTGGTACGTAGACTCCAAGTGGGGTCTAGTTGTGCACCTTCCTTTTTGGTTGCATTCGTATGCTCAACGAATTGTAATGTAAATTTTCAATGTAAATTCGTATCTACAAAGGGGGTCTTTTGCCCCTTTTTGGGGGGAAATCACTGTTAATTTCGATGTAAACGCACGTGGTGTTATAATCTAGCGGACACTTGGCAATATATCGCTAGTCTTTTGGTCGCCAAGTTTTGTCGCCAACTTGGAGACAAATTTGGCGATTATTTTTTAAATCTGTTTCAATCCCGCCACTCTTGGTGATATTTAGAGAGTTAACTATTGAATCACATTAAAATTGTCAGTAATGGGGAAATGACATTAAATTGGAGTAAAAGGAAGTCATGTGATGCACACATCAGCTCGTTTTGCAAAATTTCACAAATGATTGCTCTTGAAGTAATAAGTCATAGAAATTTCGTAGAACAGTAAAACGCTAGATTATGTTTTCTGAAATTACATTTAAAAGTGTGAGCGTGATAAAAAGTAAGGGAAACACCATCATTTTGAGCTCAGTTTCGGTAAATCTGAAAAATGGCTTAATTAATCATTCTTTTCTCTAGTTTTGACGACGAAACAATAATTCATTGCTTCAATATAGAAATCAACAATAATGTTGTTTTTGTACTGAATATCAAAAATACAGTGGCAGTCGTGAATATGAATCACGTTTGTTCTAAACAGTTATGATTCCATAAAGCGGCTGATTCAATAAAGCGGCTAATTCAATAAAGTTGTATTTCGTTCAGTTTTTGGCAATTTGATTCATTAAAGCGTTTGATTCAATTAACCATTGATTCAATTAACTGACGTACACTGTATCATAAAACCCATTGTCCTACAGAGGACAGTGTTGTCAGAAAAAGAAAAAGACGCTGCATTGTTTCAAATTCATCAAAAAAATAAATAAATAAATAAATTTTCCATGGCTTGACAACAATTTAACACAGAGATTTCGTTCTTACAAAATTCTTCGCGAGAGTCCAGCTCAGGTTGGCCATTCGCATTTTAAAATCATTAAATTCGATATCATTCACTATATCACTCATTTACTTCGCTTCCTTTCACCGCACAACGAATCAAAGAACGTGTTACCAGGTTGCCCCACCAAATCATATTTCAAACGATAAAATTTTACTTTAATCGGCATCATTTATTTCCAATAATCCAATGATTCATAACTCTTTCATACATCCAATCAAATTGAGTGGAACTTCGAAAGGAAACAACACTTCCAGCCCCCCCTGGGCGACATCTCCCCCCCCCCCCATCTGGTTACAAATGGAGCACCAAGTCGATGACGATTAAAATCTCATTAAAAACATTTATCTCAGTTCAGATCAATCGATGATCCGTAACTTCCAGTCACAGGTCATCAACTGGGAAACCTCATTAAGAGAAATCGATGACATTTTCGAAAACACTTGAGCCCAAGATTTTGGGAAATATTCAAAACATCGAACAGTTCATTCACCGGTATATATTCACCCTTGGCAGGGAATAGTCCAATGAGGTTTGAATGTTCCAAGAAAATGCGATTGAAGTACGTAATGATTCATTACTAATCATCGCCGCCTACACAATCCCGAATTTCCGCTTTTGTACGAAAAGACTCAAAATGATATCCTATACTGGCAACGATTTTAACAACAGTTAATTAAAAATTTTGTTAACACATTCTAAATCCCATTAATGAAGCAACGTGGCCAGAGCTGCAGTTGTAGCCACTTCAAGGTTAATTATACACTTTGAAAATAGAAATGAACAATAATAATGTGAATAATATATCGACACTTAATGTGACTATTTTATTCATCAGTTATTTGAATTTAAAGTAATGTAAATTCTTCGGATGGGAGAATGTCAGATGGCCACTACTGAAATTTTCAGAATGATATTTTGGAGTGGCTGCTGCTACTGGATCAAATTTGAGGTTTGGAAAAAAAATGGATAAAAATTGAAATTCTAGCATTTTTATAAAATAATGGGACGATTACTGAAGAATTAGGCTATAATACGCTCACTGAGTTTTAGGAAAGGTTATTTAATATTGCAGTTCTACAGTTTATAAACGATAAAATATCCTTCACTGTCGCCACCGTAAGTGCGTTTTAAACCTTGAAGTGGCCACTACCGGTGTGTTTACCTTACAATTCGCTCTAACCCTTTGAGAACCTTTATAATCAATATATAATCCCTAAGCAGGGCCTTTAGTTGCAATGATCATAGAAATGAAATTTTTTCTGTTTGGCCATGCAGAAACCCAGTAGAAAGATTGTGTAAAAACAAACGGCAACATTAATTTAAAGCAGGAAATAATGGTGAAATCGTCCAGTAGTAATGAAAAGTAGATATTGCTCTTTTAGTGCTATGATTAAAACAAGAATGAATAAAAAGGTTCAACGGTAGGCGGGAAAGTCGGAAGGGGAGTTTTTAAGGAAACGAAAAAAATACAAACATTCAACTTTAAAAAAAAAAATAAATAAATGAATAAATAAAAATAAATAATAATAAATGTGGCAAATGGATCAAAGCAAATTCCTCTTTAAGGGAATATAGAAATACTTATGTAACAACAGAAGAACTAATTATAGATAAATCAGTACGACAAATGAAAAATAAGCTGTCACACTTGATGGGGGGAGAGGGGTTCGCGAAATTGAGAGTTTCAGAGAAGGGGGAGAACAAGAAGTGTAACAATATGCATTTCCTTATAAAAATATGTTTATGAAAAATAGCGTGGCATGCGACAAAGAGAGAGTGGGTCTATAAATGAGTGTAAATATACTTTTATAAATTTCGATAACAAGTTGAAGACGACGAATATATTCAATTGAAACAGCCCAATTACTACACAAAAAAAAAGCATTTTTAAAATACGACGAATGCATTCAATTGACGCCAGGAAAGACGTCGTCAAAACTAGGGCTGCGGAGTTGGGGTCGGACTAGTTTTTGGGTGAAGGAGTTGGAGTCGAAGGTTTTGAAGTTTCCGGAGTCCGAGTTGGTAATTTTTCTTCCACTCCGCAGCTCTAGTCAAAACAGCAAGAATCATGTAGCAATGTAAAAGTAATGTGCACACTTGAACAGAGAACAGTGCACAATGCAAAATATTGGGAAAAAAATTTTTAAAAATGGTAAAAACTTTTCAAGGAGCTTACTAAGCAGAGATAAACGTTAAAAAGAAATATTCAAAAAAAAAAAGATCGAATGCATTCAATTGATGCGGAAAGATTTCGACAAAGCAGCAAGATTTCGTAGCAATGAAGATGGAATGTCAACTTTTGAACAGAAAGCAGTATACGATGCAAAACATTGGAAACATTGTAAAAAGTACTCAAGGTGTTTATTACGCAAAAAAGAGTTCTTAAAACACAACGAATACATTCAATTGACGCGGGAAAGACATCGTCAAAACAGCAAGATTCATGTAGGAAGAAAGAGGGGACGTCAGCTCTTGAACAAAAAGCAGTACACGGTGCATAACATTGGAAAACTATTTAGAAACGCTGTAAAAACTTTTCAAGCTGTTTATTACGCAGAAAAGCGTTTTCAAAGAAAAGAATGTCATGAAACATTCGTCTTTACTCAACGGTCTAGAGAAAAGTCTATTCATCCCTTCTTCACAAACCCACGAGAACACATTTTTCAACCCTGAATCAAGATCACAGTCAGGGGGGAAAAAAAAACCTAGCTTCTAAATGCTCATCAAACCCAAATCAACACGCGGAAGCTTCAAGAAGAAAAACAACCAAACACTTATTCAAACTAAAAAAATCTCCATCCGTCCCGTGAGCATAGAAGAGTGAGAGAGAGAAAAGTCCCGTTCTTCTCGTAGCTGGGGGTAGCGCGCGCGAGAGAGAGGAGAGAGTCATTAGTCACGAATGCAAACAGGTGTTGCGACCGAAAAGCATGGCAATTATTGGTTGTGATGGATTGCGACCGCAAGCATTCTTGACTTCATTCATTCATTCAAAATATCGTCTGAAAGGAGCAGCGGACAAGAGGTTCAAGTCAGGGTATTCCCCAGAACACTCACAACGATACTCAAGGCATGAGTAAACAACACATCACGTTGTGGATAAACTTGCGGACCAACAGTTTCTAATTTTAGATTTTTCCGGATTTGAAACCTTAGGCAACAACAGATACAAGTTGTCACCTTTCGCGCCTTAGAAATGTGATACCTCCTGCCGATTGATCTATATTTTCCGAATTGAACGATAAACACAAAATTAGAGGATCAATCACTAGTTGTCGACTACGCGCGACTTGTAAACAAACTTACTGTTTATAACGAGTGTCCCGGATTTCAAAGACAAGGCAGCTACAGATGATAAAATGATTTCGTGCAAAAGGAAAAGCGTTAATTCCTGCTATTTGATACGCGTTATAGACGCGAATGCTAATACAAAATTATAGGATTAAGCACTAGTTATCGACTATTGGCGTTACTTCCAAACATAAGCATACTATTTATAATAATTGCTAAGATACATTCTTTCGTTTCAGCAATACTTTCGCTCTGAACTGTAGCACCTATATGTGTCTGACATAAGATTCAAGAAACTAAATTTGCGTTCTCATAGTAAATTTCAACAATTATAACATCGAAACAGCTAAACCAGTATTTTGTGCCAGTTCAGGAGAATGAAATTCATTTTTATTCCCAATTTCACAGTGAGCATCCTGTTGTAACATAACATAATACTTTGTGCTGTCAATTTCACTGTAAAGTGTTTTTTACCCCATTCGCATAACATGGAAAAGAAAAAAAACTTTCAGTCTAAGTTATCGTTCTAAAATCCTATATAGGATTTTGTAACGGTAACTATCATAATTTCTAAGTCATATGACTATAGTCATTTTTACATTCAAAATCACGTTGCCATTAAAACAAAGACGTTAGTCAAAAAATAATAATAATAATAAATAAATAAATAAAGTCAACAATGAAATGACATCGGTATTGCCTTCTTTACACCATCTCGGCAAGGTTTTTATGAAAAATCAATTTTAAGGGGTCTAAGGACCCTTAACCTTCCAAATTTTCGACTTTCTGGAAAAAATATATGTTATGCATAATTTGATTCTGAACAATTTGATACCTTATTTTTTACCATGCGCCAAAAACTTTTCAAGTTATCGTAAAAGTGCGTAAACTTTCCCCATAGAGATTTACGTTAACAGCAGCTGTTTCAGCCTCTTTTCTCAGGTACCGGTTTCTTCGGTTTTCTCGTTTTGCGCGCATGATATCACAAAAAGTTTCTTATATATTTCCGTAAAACCTTTTATACATGTTTGTCTGGTATATATTTATGATCTGAACCTAAATTTGAACTAAAAATGAAAGTTAATATTAAATAATATATATTTTTTTGCCCAAAATTTTGGAAATTTTTGATTATGACTTGTAAAATTTCAAAAAATAAATAAATAATTTTAAAAAAATTAAACAAATTTAGGTTCAGGTCATATATATAAACCAGACAAACAAGTATAAAAAGTTTTACGGAAATATATAAGAAACTTTCTGAGATATTATGCGCGCAAAACGAGAAAGCCGAAGAAACCGGCACCTGAGAAAAAGAGGCTTAAACAGCTGCTGTTAACATAAATCTCTATGGGGAAAGTTTACGCATTTTTACAATAACTGAAAAGTTTTTGGCGTATGGAAATAAATAAGGTATCGAATTGTTCAGAATTAAAATATGCATAACATATATTTTTTTTCAGAAAGTCGAAAATTTTGAAGGTGGGGGGTAAGGGGTCCTTAGACCCCTTAAGCATCCGCATGTATGTTACAGAGAGTGAAAAGCCTTTCGATTTAGTAATGCTAAAGGCGTACAAAGAACCCGCCTATACCTATGTTATGAGTTAAAGCATTCGGAAATTATACCATAATCACAATTATAAGCTCATTCTTTAAGAATCCGGGAACTTAATCTCTCATCGCAGCAATATCGCAGATGTGACTGCAATTGCAATCTCGACACCCCCCCCCTTTTTTTCCCCCTTCTTCAAGTTATAAACTTGCAATTGAATGCGCTGTTTGGTGCGTAATATTAAGTTCTTCGCACGGAACTAAATATTTTGTGAGAACATGTTCAACATGATGAAGACAGTAAATCGGACCTTTTCCTCAGCATTTCAATCATCATTTGTCATTTTCGACCGTGGAGATCCATTTGTTGCAATTATTTATGCCATAACATAATGTAGGTAACAAGGGTTCTCAATTTGAACTGAACAGAAAAGTTGTATAAGGTAGATCTTGACGACCCCTAAAGTAGAAACTACTGGGGATTTGCTGCAACCTTTTTTCAACATATGCACATACATATAAAGTGAAATCCCGTTATAACGAATACCGATAAAATGAAATATCCGTTTGTACGAAATAAGTTTTCAGTCCCGATTTTATTTCTATTACATTGCATGAATTCCTTTACAACGAAATTCTCGTTACAACGAACAAAACGTCCCCTGAAATTCGTTGCAACGGGATTTCAATGCATATGAATATACCACTGTGTCTTCTCCTCTTACATTAATCAGAAAAGCAAAATATCATTACTGTTCAATTAGCAAAACTTTATTTTATTTTTTAAACCCCAGTAAAAAATTCCACAAGACTTCAAAGTAATTTCCGATTGGACAACCAAAAAGAGTCAAGTGGTGCTTCTGTTCAGGGATGTCCAGGGGGGGGGGGATTATAGCACACGTTGCGCCATCAAACTTTTTTAAATTATTTATTCCATTTTATTCTGTTTATATTTTATTTCATTTATTTATTCAGTTCGTGTGTGTGTGTGTATCATTAAAAGTCAGAACTTGTCTAATAAAATAATAATAATAATAAAAGAAATATAAATAAATAAATAAAAAATTTCTTAAAAATAAATAAATTAAAAAATGAGTTAAAAATAAAAATAGAAAGAGGGTTGAGAAAAAATGGTGGGGGATTTGCATCATTGCACTTTGGGGGGGGGGATGGACAACCCTGCTTCTGTTATTTTCGAATGTAAAAATATCTACACTGGAGTTTCATTTTGAGAAATTTCTAGGTTCATCCCATTTATAGATCCCAAAATTGGGATATTTTTCGTCTGAGCTTGGACTGCAAATTCTGATTTGTCAGAAGCAAAAAACGAGCGGTGTAAAGATCTACAATTTCATTACGCATTCTGTTGCAAGGGAAGCTAATTCTACATCAGATTACATTATGAAAAACTATTAGAGTATTTTTTATGTACATGGAAGCGAAATGCGGTTCAAAATCCCATGGATTTAATTAAAGTTGGAAACAAGTATGAAAGCTATTCTAAACACCATTTGCAACAACAACAAATTCAGTAGAAACGGGTTTTTCAATTATAATGGCAATTGAAAATAAATCGAATTCAAAGCACTGACGCATGAATTAAATCAACTGAAGCAAGAATAAACAACTTAATCAACAACAGAAGTTACTTTGGTATGTATTGGTATAAAATTAAGTATATATTTACAAAATATCTTGCACTAGCGTCTTTTTTTTTTCTCTCCAATACACATGGGTTGCCTTACAAATGTTATTATTTTGGGGTCGAAAGACAATGAATGTTGCGGAATTTTGCTTTAGCACGCTTTCAGTCAAACAATAACAACTAAATAGCATTATAGAATGGAAACAGAGTTGACAAACATGAGAAACGCTTAATACTAATCAAAAAGGCACCAGTGTTGTAGATGAGGGGGAGGGGATGGCTGAACGCATCTTTTTCTAGGATAAATAGTTGATGTAACTTAGTTGAGTGAGACTTAGTTTAGAGTACTTAGACCTGTTTTGATTTTCAAAGCAGATTTTTTTGGGGCGACTTGAAACCAATTTACATTAAATTTACATTATTTTAACTGCAATAAAACAAATATTTCGGCGAAAGGGGTTCCTCCTTCCTCCCTACAACACTGTATAGCATAACCTAGTCTTCAGCCCATGATAGAGTTCGCATACCTTTAAATATACAGTAAAACTTCGATTTAACGTTTGTCAAGGAACTGGAAAAAGTTATCGTTAAATCACGGATATCAGTGAATCGAGGAGCACAGACATTCAATGCAGTCAAATCCGGACCAGTGAAATGTTTCATTATGTTGAGGAAAACGTTAAATCGGGTATCGTTAAATGAAAGTTATATTGTACTCTCATCTTTACAAAAACGAGCTGATGTGTGCATCACATGACTTTCTTTTACTCCAATTTAATGTCATTTTCTCATTATTGGCAGTTTTAATGTGATTCAATAGTTTACTCTCTAAATATCACCAAAAGTGGCCAAATTAAAACCACATTAAATTTTTTTTTTTTTTTAAATCGCCGAATTTGTCACCAAGTTGGCGACAAAACTTGGCGACCACAAGACTGGTGATATATCGCCAAGTGTCCGCCAAATTATACCACTTGAGTTTACATCGAAATTAACAATAATTCCCCCCCCCCCAAAGGGGCAAAAGAGCCTTTGGAGTATCCGAATGCAACCAAAAAGGAAGGTGCACAACTAGACCCCACTAGGAGTTTAAGCACCAAGTTTCAACTTTCTGGGACATTCCGTTCTTGAGTTATGCGACATACATACACAGACACATACGTACATACAGACGTCACGAGAAAACTCGTTGTAATTAACTCGGGGATCGTCAAAATGGATATTTCGGGTGTCTGTACGTTCCTAGACATATATCCATGTGTTGTCGGGTTGAAAAATAAACTCAACATTCATTCGGGGGTGAGCAAAATTAAAATTAAGGCCGATTTTTGAGTGAAAATTTTTTTGCGAATACAATACTTCCTTTTTTGTAAAAGGAAGTAAAAAAAGTCTAAAAACACACAGAAAACTCATATTTTATAAAATAATAAAAAAAGGGCAAGAAATCTCATTTTGTTCTAAAAGCTATAGGAGATATAAGTGTACTTTTTTAAAATACAGTACAACCTCGATTTGACGTTTCTCAAGGGACTGGAAAAAGTTACCGTTAAATAAAGGATATCGTTAAATCGAGGAGCATGTTGAAAGCAGTCAAATCCGGACCAATGAAATTTATCATTAAATTGAGGAAATCGTTTAATCGAGTATCGTTAAATCGAAGTAATACTGTAAATGATGCAGACTACTTCTGAAGGAATAAATTGGTATTTGTTTAATAATTTTGGAAAAACCGAAACATAACCGGCCATTGTCTTCAGTAAACAAAGCGGTAGTGTAGTTCACTTAGATTTAAAAAAACGCCAGAACTTGAAATCGGTGAAATTTAGAATACAACGTCGGCTAAGCCTACCTTAATTGGTGCAGATTTTATGTTCATAAAAGAGCAAAAATGGGCCAAAGTCAACATTTTTCTTAAATGATTAGAAATCCGAAAAATTTTCTCAAAAAACTTGAGAAAAGCCTGAAATTCAGACCACAAAAGTCTGAAGAATCTCCAACCTGACGCTTACACCTAAGATGTTCCCATACCACACAAAAACAGTTCGAAATAAACAAAAAAGAAAGAACTTTTTCCCCAGCGCATTTCATTTACATGCATGCATTCCAACATTCCACCTTCCAAGGTAGGTAAAAAGGCAAAGGCAGCCACAGCGAGTGGCCAGTTGAGTTTTGGCTGGGGATTGGCGGCAGATGAAGTGAAGAGATAAAACGCACGATCGCGGAGGGCCTGGCTTTTCTGAGGACCCCCCGATTCCCGAGCCGCGGGGTTCCATCTACCCTCCTCCGAAGGAAAAGAAAACTGGTCGGTTGACTTTTTAAAAAAGAAGAAACTTCTTGGCCAAGAGTCTGGACAGTGCTGCGAGGAGGAGAATATATATGTATATATGCAGAAAGAAAAAAATCAACAGAACGCATAAAGAATTTTTGCGCGGAGTCCACGCTCACTTCTCTGACAACTAGGGCAGGGAATTCGCAGTTTAAACTTTTCGTGACAAACTTTTGCCGAGCTTTTATATTTCTCTTCGAAAAAAAATCTCGACTTGCAGAAGTGGGGAAAAATAGCTTCAGTAGCAAAGAATTTTCTAAAAAGAAATAAATAACCAAACTTTTGTTGACTAAAAGTGCTATCCTTTACAATTTCACGACTCTTATCTTCAGCAACAGCATGAAAATATTTTTTGACAGCAACTCCGGATAAAAACAGTAACAAAGACAGCAACTTTTTCATCACTGACCATGGCTCAATTTCTCAAATGATTTTTTTTCTTAGCCTTCAAGAAATGATACTTTTTAATTATTTTGAAAATATTAAACCCTCCTTAAATGTTAAACTCGATCATATTTAAGAAAGTTCAGCAAACAAATACAAAACGGCATTGTATGCACATTTTAACAGAAGAAAAACAAATGACAATGACATGCGCAACGCAATGTGTACGATATTTACACTAAACGATCACATCTACAGCCATATAATTTGGCATATACGTAGTCAAAAGTATCCAAATGTACCAAATGTAACTCGAAAATGAAAATTTAGTCTTAATTCTTTTTTTTTAACTTTTGTCCATTTTAAATGATTTATTGCACGTACTTACACGCACGATGTCTTCTTTTCCGTGTTTTGTACTGTACTGAATTTTGAGAAATTTAAGCAGGAAAGTCGCTAATCATGAAAATCGTTAAAGAAATGCCTAAATTGCCAAATCGTTTAACTCCACTCTTTAGAAAAAATCATCATTTCTGCTTTAATAGTGCTTAATCAATGCTTAGCATGTGAATTGATATTAAAGTTTTGGTTCAGTACATTTCTGACCATGTGATGGCAGAAAATGTTAACACGATGTCCTATTTACTCACCCCCAGTGGATAACACCATCTTCTTCATAACTTTTCTCTGCTTTTGTGTTTTATGGAGTTAATCGATTTTGCAAGTGAGGCATCCAAATTCCAATAGTAAAACTCATGTATCAGAAATTTTAATTATGTTTTCAACTATTTTTAGACAATTGAAACATTTTGTCTTCATTTACAATTGCTCCTCATAGATTTCTAAACGTTGCAAATGTTTTATAAGCGTCAGATTTTGATTTCTTAAGCTACAACAGCCTCTTAGTGTCGACAAAGAGTTCTTTGCAACAAAGAAAAGACACATGCAATTTATTTTGCAAACTTGCGCAAGTAATATAAATAGCATGCCAGATTGCAGCTCTATTTACCAAAATGCTATTCTTAAATTTTAAATATTATTCTATTTATTTATGAACTAGTATTTCTTTAAAATATTTTAAATGCGAACTAAAATAATTGCACATTTTTGCTTCTAACACATTCCTTTCCCAGACAAAAGTATACATCTTACCAGGTTCGTCATTTCTAATTTCTTCCGGAAGGCGTGTCGAAGGACTAGTAACATATTTTTCGATAAGCAAAAAAATCTACACCCACCATTATAAATTCACTTTAATTTCTTTTAAGTCGGTAGGGAGGGGAGCAATTCCCCCCTCCCCACCCTGCTCCTCATAACCTCCAAAACGACAACACTGCGTCTTACTAATTTTATTTGTTGCTCAAGTCATTTGTTTCAGAACAACAATAAACTATTTCCCTCTTAATTCGAAACCCCTCTCAATCGGAGAGCACAGATATTTTATTAGCTATCGAGTGAAAATTTATTAGAATTCATAAAACGAACAATAAATAATTCATCAACCAAACAATGCCGAAAACGCAGAATAGAGCGACTCTAATAATAATAATTCAAAATAATATTACTTATAATATTTTTCAAATAAATGTACAATAAATAAAGTAATAAAAATATAAATGAAATAATATAAACTTAAAAAAAATAAATAAATACTAAAATAATAAAATAAGCTACAATAAGAATAAGAAAAGAAAAAAAAAAAGAAAGAAAAGATGCGAAAAAGTAGTTACAAGAAATAGAATCCAAAATAACACCGGAGGAGGGGGGAAATCAAAGCAATTGTTTGTCGTCACTCCCAAAAGGAAAAACTGCAAAAAAGGATAAAAAAAGAGATCATACTGAGGGGAAAAGGGGGGGAGCCCGACGCCACGGTTAAGACACTAATACATATGTATCGCATTGTACCATATTTATAATCTGTCAAGACCGTTTATATGCTTTTTAAGGACCCAATGGACCTTTATATTTCCTTCAACCCAAAAAAAATAAAAAAATAAAAATCTATAGCACATGAGGGGGGATCTCTAAAATCCCTTAATATTAGAATCAGCACAGAAAGTATTTCCGCATAGTGTACAACTGCGGCAAAGCGAACCCCCCTTTTTCCAATACCTATTCCCGACTAAGCGCCTCCTCTACAGTAAAAAAGTGATTAATGATCTTTTGGTGTTATTGATGATTTTCGGAAGCATTCCCTTCGCCCGGTAACCCCTCCCCCCCCCTAAAGGTACCATTTAAAAGTTATATAATAAATACATACATATTCGGAGGCCTAGTTCGGCCTACCTGCTCCGAAGACCGTATATTTTTGTCATTGTTGCGGAGGGCAAAAAAAGCAGTGATTTAGACCTGTTAAGCGAAAAGTGCCGGCGTGTTTCTTGTCTAAACGATGCGCGTGGATAAAGAGGGGGCATTTTAATGCTGACTTTTCAAACACTTGTTAGGAAAAGGGGTTGTTTATGCTGCGCGCGAAAGAGATTAATGATGTTTTCGAGAGTACACCCGATGTAAATGACGAAGGGAAGAAACGCAAGCGATTTTAAGAGGTTTCTACATGATTCATAATAATAGATGTATTTTTTATTGAATAAACAAGGCAACGATGGAAATTGGCATACGTCCGCTATTCAGAAATGTTCGTAAATGAGGTTCGTTGTTTATGTTTATATTAATTCTGAGCAAAGAAAATAATGATAAAGATAATATTCACTCAACTTTCGGTATTGTTTATTGAACGAACAACCTTTAATGGATAAGTACCAGTTCCATTAAAAAAAAAAAAAAAAAAAAAGATCCCCTTGAAATTGTCATTTTGTTAGTTAATATACATATTTTCGTTTAATTCGGAGATCAGACTTCGGCCAGTTTTACTAGCGAACCCTTCGACTGCAATTGCATATCCAAAATCACAGCACAAGTTACACCCTAAAATTTATATTTTGTTTCTTCTTCCCAAATATCATGGCGAATTGAAGCCTATAGACCAAACAGAGATAACAACTCTTAACTAGAATGAAGTATAGAAATGATTATAATAACAAAACTCATTGTTAAAACTTTAACAATCAAGAATGTGAATGAACGAAGTTTTGAGAATCTCGGGGGATGAAATTGACCATTACAAAAGAATGTAACACCAATAAAAAGTGATCTCAAGTTAGAAATAGAAAAAAGAGCCTGCTCTTAATCAGAAATAGAATTAATAGGGATCAGTCTACAGAAAACTCCTTCTGAGCCTAAATATTTAGAGAAAACGTCGCATACTAACGAATTGAACATTCGGTATTTATTTACACATGCTGTGTAACAACACACTTCATTAAAACTTAATATTTCAAAAGCATTACCAGCAAAATCACTTCACTGTTGTACAACTGAAGCACCAAAAAGCAAAAAAGCACTGAAGCGGATTCTTCGGTGGTTAACCCCTCAAAATAATCTTGGCTTTTAGCCACATTGCCCATTGTAGTTTAATATGTGCATGTGAGGACTTAAGGCTAACAAACCTCGCCGGGGAAAATTTCTAACTTGTTCCTACCATCTACCCCCTCCCCCCCTCCCGGAAGAAAATTTTTTACATGGAAAATGACTAACGCCACTGTCCTCATACGAACAGCAGTTTCGAATAGCGGACAACTTTCGTGTGCATATATTTTAGTACTTTTTTGGGGAAACTGGTACAGTTGAGGAACTATGCAAGAACTAAATCCATGCGAAACACAACTTGTGTATTTTTCGACAAATGGCACTATTTTTCTGACCTGTCCAATTAGCTAACAAAGTCTTTTTTCCTAAGGTTAACTTTTACTTACAGTAATCTTTAGAGACTTAAAAGAATAAAGGTCACGCTCATGTCCTTGACTGAGAACAACCAAATGACGAAAGACGTCCCAAAAATGACACCAGATTTGAGGACAAAGGCCAAATTCATTCTGTTCGAAGACCGTATGGAATCCGACGCAGTTAGCTCAACACAACGCCCAGATTTTTTTTTAAAAAATCGCAATCTTAAGCCATGCAAAAGAATACTCATGCGCGAAGCTTAATGAAGGGAAGTCCTCAGGGCCAAGGGTCATCTAGTACCACATCCATCACCTTACTAATAAGTCGTTTAACTGATTTTAAGACTTCTACGGGGTCAGAAGAGGAACTCAGTCAAAACGTTCGCCTGTTGGCATTGCCATTAATCAGCTGCTCAGCAGACACAAGTGCTCCAACTTATATTTCTTCATTATGATTTTTGCGTCTGGAAAAAAAAGAAAAAAAACGCCAACAAGCTTTCTTCGATATCCTGCAGCGTCAACACGAACTGAATCACATGAGATTGTGTCCTGTCATTGGGAAAAATGCAGAACATTTGCATGTTGACAGTTTAATTTCTCTTAACAGATTCCTTGGGATAAATTGGCAGGAGTTTAAGCCCTTAAAACCAGGGTTCATACTCTATTCGGATGAAGAAATTCCATGACTTTTCCAAGACTTTTTCATGACTTCATAAAAATTTTCATGACCTTGTTACACGAAGAGAATAGTACTATTTAATGTCAAACTTGAAATTTTTTTTTTCGGAAACTAGCATTAGCAAAACTTTTACATGACTGCAACTACTTCATCGAAGCACTTACTTGTGACTGAAAACATATCAGTGCACACTGCAGAAACTGATAAACTATTCTTATTTGTCTTTATTATATAAATTTAAGCAAAGTAAAAATATAGTGAAACAATATACTGATGTTTAAATGCCTAATAGATATTTAATGAATATGGCAGAATAGTAATGAATAGGACAAAGTTTGAAAGAGTCATTATTAAGTTTCCAATAATAAATTTACTTCATAAAATACTGCCCTTTGGTATCAATAGTGCTTCTAATCATCCATGTAACTTGACAGTACTATTTTTGTTCATTGGAGTAAAGCCACAGTGTCAATAAATTAATTTTTCTAAATCAGATATTTCAGCTGGCCACATGGGGGATCAGTTTTGAGCGCTGTATGTTAGGCATCACTGTTTGACTATTAGAATATCCCTATTTCTATGGCTAAAGTCTTTACTTTGGAAAGCTTTCAACTGATTAAGAGAAACTCTGATAAATTTAATGTTTTTTTTTATTTATTATTAGTTTTTTTTACAAGTGGTTGAAATAAACTCGGATGTAATTGAATTACGTTTTCTGAATGGGTGTTGGAAAAATCAAGAACATACAGAATATAACATGTAAGAAGTGCTGAAAATAATGTTGAATTACAAAATTAGTGATGTCCTGGCAGTAAAATTACATTACGAAAAAGACGAGTGGCTGCAACAGAAGCAGATGCAATAGGATTCCTAAACTCAGATTTGTTTTTGGGATTGTTCATTTTTCAAGTATTAACAGCTTTTACATGCACTAATGTTAAATCACTCAAGATTTCTAATGCTCTTTTAGCTGCTGTTACTTTATTGCTGCCCAAAACATTTTTCCATGACTTAAAATAAATTTCCATGACTTTTGATGAAAATATTAATTTTCCATGACTTTTCCAGGTCTGAAATTTGTCAATCTTTTTTCCATGACTTTCCAGGATTTCCATGACCCGTACGAACCCTGTAAAACGTTTCTCTTGTCGAATTTATTCAACAATAGTTTGGAGGAAAATAAGAAAGTGTTCAATAAGATAAAGTCATCAAGTCGTTAAATGACTTCCACGGCTATTAGCCCTCATTTTTTACAACAGCAATCACAGTTTGTTTGAACGTAACCAAAATGTACTCTCATTTTATGTTTTATATTTATTCATTTATCATACAGTTACAGTAACACCCCTCCTAACGGACACCCCTCAAATGCGGACACCCCTCTTATGTGGTCAATTTTTAATTTTCCGATTCTAAGGCAAATAACATCATTAAACCCTTGTCCTGCGGACACCCCACTATAGCGGACAGAAAAAATGTGTCCCGTTAGTGTCCGCATTAGAAACAACCAAACACAACAGATGAGATCCAGTAATTAAATAGCGTGGAAAAGACAACAAACCACAGCTGGCATCTCAAGTTCCATTTTATGTTTTTATTTTCTGAATAACAAATTTGTTTTAAAATTTGTTATTCAGAAAATCATTAATAACAAATTATCATAAAACGAATTGTTTGTATTGGGAAAGCTTCACATAAAATTGAATGTTCGTCAAGAACCAATAATCGATTTGGTAACATAATATTGAATGTACTTTAGTCACTCCTACGACAAAACTATGTTAGCATATACATAAGATATTTCTAGATTGCTTAAAAATAAATAAATAAATAAAAAACACACAACGATAACAAATACACATTTCCTGAAACAAGTAACCAGCAACCTCAACAGAATTTCTGCCAACCTTTGCCCCGCGAAACAGACCTTATTAAACAGGAAATTCAAGTTCCATGAATGCAACAACATTGCATAACTTCAATATTGAAAAACAAATTGATGGTAGTAATAAAGCTGAAATTGACAGCTTACCTTCAAAAGTGATGAGAAAAGTTCGAAAATGGTAGAGAAAAGGTGATATTTACCTGCAAGGAAAATGAAAAATTAAGATTAAAGCTAAGCCTTAAAAGGAACAAGGAAATATATTTAATGTAAGCAATCGGAGTGAACAGAACAAAAACATTTATCATTAAAATCATACAAAATGGTAATACTAAGACTGAAAAGGAAACAAATTAATTAATGCAGTACAACAACGTACAGCATGTTTTGTCTCTATAACCTATCATTCTTTTTCTCTATATACATTAAGATAGATATCTCGAAGATTGACACGATGAAAGAAACGGTATTTAATATTTGCATTTTCACGAGATTGGTGTTTTATAATAGTGGTAATTTGAAGCAGGTTCGATAAAATGGAAAGGAATTACGAAGAAAATCAACATTTATACAGTTTTTGTGGTCAACACGCATTGCATAAAAAACTTTTTCTTTCAAAGTAGTTTTACAAAATGATCTTCATCGATATACTACGCTCCGACGCAATTACTGATGAGACGTCACGGTTACAGTCAATGTCGTTTTCAAAACTTAACAACAGACCCCCGTAATTAAAAAAAAAAAAAAAAAAAAAAACAGGGCACTTAATGTGTCATTCTTAATGATGGGACATAGCGTTGTGCAAAACTATAAGCCTCAAAGAAGAGATCATTGCAAATTTTGTCATAAATACCTAAACGTTCATTAAAATAATCGCAAGTTTCGAGAAAATGTTACAGGCCAGCCATTGTTTCAGCGGCTCTTGAAGATGTCCATTCGAATGTTGGAACATTAAAATTTAAAGTCGGTAGGAATTCAGCGATGAAAAGCAGTGCCAAAATTAGGTTGTAGCCAAAAAACTAGCTTGCTGCAGTCAAGCTCTGAATTAAAATACATTCAAAGCTTCAGGTTAGCTGCACTAATATTTTATGAAAATGATTTTTCGATATTGCAACTTTCTCATACTGAGAATTGCAAATCCGTAAAATTGAGTTTTGAAAACTCTTGCCAAAATCCTATTGTAGTCAAAAATCCTGTTAGGACTCAATTAAAACTTCCGTTCTGGTGTATTGTCATGCCTATTAGAGCATCGCCATTTCTTCATACCTTCTAGTTTTAATCCAAGTCTTGAAAACTCATTCCAAAATTTTACTAAATTTCAAACCATGACGCCATTACTAAAAATCAAACTCATTTTTCTCTCACCAATAGAAATACAACCCATAGCCGATTTATCAGGCACCACAGGACGAGCGGATTGCAGTAGGGCTTAGCGTCATTGTCTCTCTGAGCTCGAAGGCCCCCTTCTGTTTGAAGTTTTCCCGGGGAAGCCCCAGGTGTTCCGAGTATTACACTCATTTGTTTACGCCGCGCAATCCCCAGCATTACCCTGACGAAACACAATCAGGGCGAAGGGGCCCAGGCTTGGTCAATATTGAGAGATTAGCCCGCTCAGATTTTGGAGTGGAGTCTCCTAAGGTTGACAAATCGATGGACAAGGATCACTGAGGTCTCATAGCAAAGGGATGCTACGTAACGGATGCCGAGTTTTGCCTAGGATCCCAGAGGGGGAAAAAACCGAGAGTAACAGATTTTGTCACAGTTCGTTTTTTCAATTTCAAACTAAACTTGAAATCAAACTTGCATTTCCTGGTGAATGTGTCTTTAAACAGCATGAATCTATAAAGCTATATCGACACGCACGCGCTTCCCCTTCAGCATGACAAACTTGGAGATCAACGAAATGCATGCGCTGCTGCAAGCATGCCTCTTGATGAGTTGAATTATCTTATTTTCATGACGAATACCATAACTAGAGGCGCCTCGAACTTTAATTTTTGAGAGGTAAAGCTTCAAATTTTTCCGAATCATGATAATTTTGCCGAATCAAACTCCACATTTCGCCGGAAGTTGATAATTTTGCCGAAATAGAACTCTTAACTTAACCGAATGATGATAACTTTGGAGAAGAAAGCTGCAAGTTTTTCCGGATAAGGAAATTTTGGGAAGTCACAGTCACCTTCCGTGACGTCCCTCTGTGCGCCCCTGACTACAACGCATGATGTTTCACCACATCTTTGCAGAAGACAAAAAGAAATGGAAAGCGTACTGTGGTGTAGATATAGAAGACAGAGCTTTAGACTTGAAAAATGTGCAGATATCCGTGCTTACCTTTGTTAACCAAAAATTTCAGTAAAAAAGAATCACGTGGAAAACAAACTATACATTAACCTCATGATTTATGATTTTCTTTGTTGTGAAATAATGCAAATAGAATACATAAAGATATATTTTTAATACATTTTAATTTCTTTTCAATTTATAACCAACTTAGCAAAATATAAAGAGAAGAATACGCATATTTTATGACGTTTCACTTCAATATTAATCACTCAGAAATTTTTTTGGGAAAAATTTTGTAAATAACTAAATTAGCAGTGCGATTAATATAAATGCATACTATACAGATATTTTTTAACACAAATACATGGAGCTGTGCAATATGAAAATCTAAGTCATGTTCGAAACACTCACAATGAGGAAGTAACTATCAACAATAAAATAGCTAGAAGAACTTTTTAACTTCGCCTCTCGCCTCTATTTGCCTTTGGAGCCTATCTTGGCCCTATTGCGTAACTACTTTCGCCAATGAAACAAGTTTTCCTTTTAACACCTTCCATTTCACAGAACCAAAAACAACAGTACAATTTTCGCACTTAGTTAAACTGAAAGCATTGTAAAACTAAATAAAAAACCTGCTGCATTAAACATAGTTTGCATTACGAGATTTCAATTTTATTTTATTGTTTATACCTTCTTCATCTCTCTCAATCCAGTTCTCGCCAAGATTCAAACATATTAACTTTGGAACTTTTTTTTTCTTTTTTAAGGTTTTGAAACGGCCTAAGAGGAAGAAGTCAACACCAAGATACCATTTCGAAGAACAAGCTTCAACTCTTATCACTCGATAGATAACTTTTTCTCGCACATACTCCAAGTACAGGATTGGAAATAAAATGACAAGCAATTAAAAAATACTCCATTTTGAACCACACGATCGCTTTAGTGGTAGTGATTTCGCAAAAAATACAAAAAAAAATAATATGATTTCTTTTTCAGTTGCCTCAATGCCCAAACAGAACGAAAAAATCCTGGACTTCGAAAATTCTCAAAATATTCAAAATAAATAAACAAAATAATAACTATAACAAGTGAGCAAGCAAAAATTGCTAGAATCAAGAATGGGACAAGAAAAAGCAGTCGTGATACTTTCGAAATTCTACTTCAAATAAGCAACAACGAGAAAATAATAATAGTAAAAAGCATTTCAATTAATTTTGCAAAAAGTAAAACTGCCAACAAGTTTTGATAAAGAAGAAGTTTTTGTACAAAAAGTAATTTGATCAAATGATTTTGCGAGATTTAAATATTTAAACAAATTGAATCCTCCCCCCCCCCTCCACACAGAAAATTTTTGTAGCAATCTGTGAAATCTATAGCTTGTACTAGAGATCATACTTTTTGTCGTGAACGAAACGAAAAATAAAGGTACGTAGTTAAAATAGCGGAGTTTTGAACGATAAAATAGAGAAATTATCGTCGCCACAGAGCAACAGTAAGATATCTAATCCCAGAAATAACACTAAGATATCTTATTGTTGCTTAGTCGACGAATAAGGATTAAAATGTCCCCCTGTGAATAATAGGATGGAAATTAAAACGGGAGAGCTAATGGAAAGTAAATTGGAAAACTTGAGATGTAATGAACCTCCACTACCTACTAAGTATATACACATACAGTAAATACTAAAATATAAAACCTATGCTTCCTAAAATAGATCACCTATGATAGTGAAACTAAAATACGATGCCGAAAAAAATGGAAGAGCTACGGAAAATAAAAATCAAAATATGATGGCAAGTAAAATGGATGAGCTACGGAGAGTAAATTTTAAAACTAAAATACGATGGCGAGTAAAACGGAAGAGCTACGGAGAATAAAAATTAAAATACGATGGCGAGTAAAATAGAAGTGCTACTAAGAATAAAATTCAAAACTAAAATACGATGGCGAATAAAGTGGAAGAGCTGCGGAGATTGAAATTTAATTGAGACAAAAATGGTGAATTAGAATTGCCTTTTTGATCTCTCACATGATAATTTTTTTTTTTTTTTTTTTTTTTTTTCCGTGACCGTCCTCCAAGAACGAAAGGAATTCGGCAAATATTTCCCAGCTTGTGTTTATTTAAAACGTTACTGTGAAGCACCAGAAATGAAAATCATGGTGACAATCATTACAACTCAGTAACTAAGGCAATCGACTAAGTAAGCACGACCAACAAAATCAATATCAATAGGGATAAAGAAAGAAATAAAAAATAAACAAACAAAAAAAATATATAAAGTAAAAACTCACTATCTCAAGTTCAAACATAGAGAAGTGCTGACGCAAGTTTCGAGCATACTCAACTCACGTGGGTGTGAAATTGAGATATTGAGATTATCTTTTATTTTCAAATTTACTTTTTTAATGCTCTTATCGATAGCATTGAACTATATGTGATCCGGATAATTCGCGATAGCAGATATATTCCCATCGTTTCAGTTAACAGGTCTAAAGCATCCTAATGATTGGATGTTTTCAGCCTAACCGCGAAATCTTTCAGCTGCGATCGCAATTAGCGACTGAAAGGGAACGCGCGCTCACGATGAAATGTGTCAGCGAAACTTTCATCGTCAGGCTGTTCTCACACAGCATCAAAAGCACTTCAACTTATCACAGAGAAAACCTAAATGCAATTTCAAGTGAACTAAAACTAAATCTGACAGTTTTTGAAAGATATAGTTAATATCTGACACATTCGCGGTGAAACATGATTTACAAGCCTTTCATCGCGAAGTAGCATGCTGACAAGTGTTCGATTAAAAACTTTCATCGTGAAGTTTTCCCAAACAATATCAAAAACACCATCAAACGTGTCTAGTTACAATTGAAGAGTGGCTAATCCAATTAATCTGACAGCTTTTCAAAGATATAGTTAATGTCTCACACGAATGATGAAACTGAGTTAACAAACCTTTCATCGCAAGTAGCACGCTGAACGTCGCTCGATTAAAAATTCCTATCTTCATATATATATATAGCAGCGAATGGCCAAGTAACGCACCTGACGTCACCAACAATGAAACTCGCACCACGGCATGATATTTTCATAATATTTTTTGGTAATGTTTGACATGCAAGGAAAGGCTTTATTTTAACGAGGCTGAACTGGATCCGGAATCTTAACTGTTTTATTGAAAAGATTGTCATTTTAGGTGAATGAAGAAACTAAACAGTGGTCAACAATGAACGCTATCTACTGTAGGTTAAAGTTAAAATTTCAACCAGCAAACTATCCCCAAACAGGCAATTGCTTCGTTCAAATGTTGAAGCAATTTTCACCCGTCATACCTTGAAGGTCGTTTTTCAAGTAGTGAACATTTCTCAAACAATTATCAGGAACACTATCAACGGGTCCAGTTACGATTGAAGTGTGGCAGAGCAAAATAATTAATAGCAAAAGAAAGTATGGATAGATTTTTGAAGATATAGTTGATATTTCTCACACACTCATGATTAACCGTGATTCAAAAGCCCCTCATTGCAAAATAGCACGCTGGCAAGTCTTTGATTAGAAAGTTAACAGTTCTCAAACAATATGAAAAACACCATCCAAGAGCACAGTTCCAACTGATAAGTTTCTAGTTCAACATAATAAGCCACAACAAAAATGTTTAAAGTTGAAATATTTCAATCTGGAGCAGCGTGTGACAGCAGATTTTTTTTTTCTTCCAATATATTCATTTATATACAACAATGTTGATATTACGTATACGTTGTAGCATTGATAGTTGGGTTTTACACATATTTATCAATGAACATAAAATGTTAGAACCACAAAGTGAGATTCAATATTCGAAAAGTGATACAAGGGGGCAGGGTGGCGGAATTACCTCCGAAATTTCTCAGATCATCTAATTGAAAATGGACAGGGACCCACCCTCGAAAATCTTCAGTGAAAACAAACTGCTAACAATTCGGATTAAAGTTTCAGAAAAAGCATAACACCTCAAACACAAACTTTTACAATGTGGCAAAGGCTGTGTTTCTTTTTCTTCCCAAAAATCACCCCATCCTCCCCCGAAATAAAACTTGGAGGGGCAAATCACCCCATCCTCCCCCGAAATAAAACTTGGGGGTCTCCTTGACATAGAAAATTGATTTCAGCCCCTAATAAAATAAATTAGATATACACAATTTTTTTCATTATTATTATTGAAAGAATATTTTTTCCCAAGCTAGTTAAATGTTAATTAATTTGTAGTCTTTTCATAATACGAATTTTTTAATGGAGAAACTTTGGTGAGTCGAAATGTCTGGTACCAATGCCATGAAATGATATTAAAGAAAATTTTTTTTTCAAAGTTGAAAAATCTTACACTTTAACCAGCACTGTAAAAAAAATCCGGAAACGTTTCTGAGTATATCGTGCAGCTGTGGTTCATAAAAGTTTCAAAAACGTTTCTGAGTATTTCGGAATCCTCTTTCTGTAATGTCCAGAAACGTGTCTGAGTATTTCGGAATCCTCTTTCTGTAATTTTCAGAAACGTTTCTGAGTATTTCGGAATCCTCTTTCTGTAATGTCCAGAACGTGTCTGAGTATTTCGGAATCCTCTTTCTGTAATTTTCAGAAACGTTTCTGAGTATTTCGGAATCCTCTTTCCGTAATTTCCAGAAATGTTTCTGAGTATTCCGTGCAGCTGTGGTTCATGAAAGTTTCGAAAACGTTTCCGAGTATTTCGGAATTCTCCAAACAATTTTCAAAAACGTTTCCGAGAATTTCGGAATCCTTTTTCCGTGATTTTTTCTAAAATATAATTCTTTATTCTAGTATTGCATACCATATCAGTTTCAATTCTTTCATATCTAAGAGCAATAATACAAGCAATTTTAGAATCATTCGTGGATTTTTTTTTTTTTTTTTTGGAATTTCTAATGACAAATAGCATGGTTAACAGCATAACATATGCACAGTTATAAATTTTTGAAAAATTATGAAATAATCTAGTAGTTTCATTCCTAATCACAAAATCGTCGGGGAATTGGAGTGGGGGTACCTTCTGAAAAGTGGGGATTGTTTGTTAAACAATCTTAAACTTCAGTTTTTCTCTCAATAGTTTCAAGACAAAACTATCAACATATTGTATTTTTAATGCAGAACTTAAAAACATATCTTGTATCAAACTTGATAACTTTTATCTTCGGATAAAATTTGACAGGACTTACCTACCCTTCGCGTTCCTAAATTCGTTCACCTCAAGTCAATTTCTCTGACGAACAAAGTGTACCGAAAAGTACCAACAGAGAAATTGATGAATTTAAATATGACACCAAGTCCCCCTGCTGGAACCATTCGGGTTGATTCTTCTGTTCTTGCTTTTTTCCATCTCATCACAAATATAAATACTTATTCAAAATAGGTTACTGATTTTATTTTTACAGTGTGCGCAAAATGCATTATATATTTTATTTATTAAAACATTGAACTCTATTAATGCAAATATTTAAAGAGATATCGTCATTTAGGTAATACTGAAGCACTATGTTCCTAATTACAAGAGATAATTTTTTTTTACTTCATGGGGCATTCCAAGGTATTTTTGACATTTATATAGAGTCCGTAACGTGACCTTTTTTGCCATAACTTTTTAATTTACTGTTTGATTAGCATATTATTTTATTTTGATCTTTTCCTACCAACACACCAGCTCAAATTAAAATAATTTGCAAATCTAACGGTAAACTAAAAAGTTATGGCAAAAAAAGGTCACGTTACGGACTCTACATAATGTCCAAAATACCGTGGAATGCCCCTCATACAATCTAGCTACACTGTTTACAAGAGAATGAAAACATGCAACCTTAAAGACGAACTATCAAACCTGACAATTTGCATATTATAACATTTAATTCATAATGCTTGATACATAAATGTTCAGCCAAATATTAACTGAGATTGACACATAAAAACAAAGTACACAATAACACTTATTTAAATTTTTTTATAATCTTCAATTCATAAATTTTACAGAATAAAACTAGACACACTTGCACTTTAAATATGTGTTCTATATAATGTAAAATATTTTCAAATTGCAATAGTTCACAACGAAAAAATGATAATGAAGAAAATAGTTTTTTTTAACGAGATTTATATGAACTAAATCTCTTTAAAGTAATAGAGTTGCAAAGCGACTTACCTATTCGTCGGTGGTGGTCTTTTGCAGGCTTTGGTCACCAAAAAGGTGATTTTTATGACAGAATAAAATTCTGCCAACAAAAATTACCCATTTGGTATAGAAAGAAGAAAAGTATCCAAGAAAAAAGTGAATTACCTACACAAGTTATGCGACGCAATGAATTTAGATGGCGTCCTCTCGGCAGTTATTTGGTTTTAAATTTCAGTTTGTATTCCTTCCGCGAGCATGCGTCGAGAATTTGCACTTCGTACTTAAAAATAAGTGACATAGCTTCAAATTCAATCTCATGACGATACATATGCAAGAAAATATAAGACTTTAAAATTATCTTCAGTGAATTCATGCGAGGAACAAAACTTCTACTAATCCCCTTGATGAGTGTTACTTCTCGCATACATGAGTCAGCACTTGTTTTCATTGCGTGCTTTCGAAAGTTTCAGTTTAGTTTTGCTGCTGGACTATAAAATTGCCGTGAGAGCTGCGCATGCGTCGACTCTTACTTTCTTGCTAAACGGGAAACGTTTTTGATTATTGCAGAAAACTGCGGAGGGCGTACGAATCTGTGTATTACGGAAAACTTTTTTGTATATTCAGAGAGTTTTCCGAGATTTTTTACAGTGAGGGCGCACCAAATATTTCTGGCAAAGGGGAAAATTTTAATTTTCCAAATGAAAGTTCAAATTGTATCAAATGACAAAATGTGAGCACAGATACCTACATCCAATGAGAAGTGACATTAAGCTTCATTATAATTATTAATTTATTTTGTTATTTTATTTATTTATTTATTTTATTTTTATTTATTTATTTATTTTATTTTTATTTATTTATTTATTTATTGCAACTTTGCAATGCTGTCTCCGAGTTTACCAAATCGTTAGACAAAATTTGACGTATGAAGAATTTTTTCGGAGGTCACAGTGACTTCCCATCAGGGCGTCCCTGATTTTAATTGAAGTACGTGATTAAAAAAAAAAGAAAAAAAACTTTAAAATAAAAATCTATCCCCCCCCAGGTAGGAATATCACCCTACCTGATACCTCTCCACTGTCGTCTGCAGTTCCAGAGCCCCAGTGTCTCAGAGAACGTCGTAACTTCGGCTTCATTGGAGGGCAAAATGTTCGCCAAGCACGTGGAGCTGCGGTCCTGAAACGCGCTCTTGGAGGCAGAGCGCGGGGCGATTCCGGACAGTGGGGCGGCAGGCACAGCCGGCGGCGGCCGCTCACAGAAAGCGCCGCGGGAGTCACGCGCGCCCGACTTCGAGCGCCCCGCTAAAACAATCTTTGGGGCGATAGAAAACTTCAACAGTTAATTAAAAAAAAAAGTCATTCTTTACGGAGAGTGACTAGATATCATAAAAGAGGGCGTTTAGGAGAGGTGTGGGATATGAATTGTTATCACTCCTAAAATTTTAAGACGAACAATCTCACGGAAACTGTTTGGGAGGGGGGGGGTTGATTTTTTTAATTATGTTTAGTTTATAAAAAGTTTTTGACGTAACTTAGATAAAAATAAACGGAACATTAAAAAAATAAATAATTTCGCCTTATTTTTCTCCTTTTTTAGCCTACTTTCCCAGTAAAAGTCAGAAAAAGAAGAAAAAAGCATGAAAGAAGGCTTAATGCATCTTAAAAATATCGCAAAAAAAACAAAAAAAAGTCAAAAATAAATAAAATAAGTAAATAAATATTGAAAAATTAAAAATTGGAAAGTAGGGTATTGAGATGGGGAAAAATGTCTGTCGGTCTGTCGGTCTGTCTGTCTGTCTGTCGGTCTGTCTGTCTGTCTGTCCCCCCCCTAATAACTTTTGAATGAATAGTCCGATTCGAACAAACTTTTTTTTGTTCGAAAGATCTCGGCGAGGACACCTCATTCCCATATTTCACTTTTTGATTTGAACTATTTTTTGTTCAATTTTGAACAGTTCAAAAAAACTTAACATTAGCGCCTACGGGGAAATTCAAGGCAATTCCGAACTGTGAGGCGAATTTGCTTCAAACAAACTTTGTAGGAAAAAAACTTTTGATGAAAAACTTGTATATAAAATATCTTTTTGATTTGAACAATTTTCCGTTCAATTTTGAACTGTTCAAATTCCTTAACATTAGCGCCTACGGGGAAACTGAAAGTCAATGTAGATTCCGTACTTGAAGGAAGATTTACTTCAAACAAATTTTGTTGGAAATAGCTCTGGACGACGAACTCCAGACTTCGACTCCGAGAATTTCGGGGCACTTGACCCCGACTCTAACTCATGTGCCCGATAATTAATCGGACTCCGACTCCTCGACTTCGACTCTGACTTCGTAGCTTTGGTAAAAATTTATACACGGAGGACAAATGACTGACTCCGATTTTTAGATATTCGACTCCGATTCCTTTACCCTAAAATGAGATTGACTCCGACTCCGACGCTATGGTTTTGACTGTGAAATAATTATTGTTGATCTGACTTGTTTTTATTTTTACGCTAAAGTTTTAATTTAGGTATTCAGTTTTCGGCGAATAAACTCGAAGTCATTTATGTTTCTACATAAAGATATGCGCAGACGATTTTTTTTTTTTTTTTTTGACAATGAAAATTATTTCTTTAAGTTGACATTTTATTGTTTTTATTTATTTTGGTAAGTGCATTAATTCATTTAAAAAACTGTTTTTGGCAACAGGGGAAAAAAGAAACTATTTTTTTTTTTTTGATATGATGTATTTATTTTAATGAGCTTATTAATTTTAATCATTATTTTTTCGTTTTGAAAGCTGTTAAAGATTTTTTAATGGAAAAATTGTATTAGCTGCTTTGTTTAAAAGTTGCTTTTTTTTTACGCATCTAATTTTTTTAGATGAGTGAAAAATATTTTATTCCTAGAAATCAGGTTAAAGTATTTTAAAAATATGTTTGAAAAAATTTGCGATTTTAGCTATTTTTGAGAATATTGATCAGGTACTAGAAAGTAGTATCGGTATACGGGAAAGTAGGCTCGTCTAGTTCTAGACAGAACTTCTTGTCTCTTTTTTCGTTGTCTCTTGAGGCACGGTGGCTTCGTCTGAGGCCACCATTTTTTTTTTTTTTTTGAATATTTTTCTGAATTGTTGAAGCCACTGTATCAATAGACTGGGGAAAAAAAAAGTGATTTCAAATGAAGCTCACGTGCTAAGAGCTAATTTATAAAATTTTAATAATGAGAATTCTGAGCCTCAACTTTAATGTATGTGAGCATTCAAGCCTTAATTAACGTATATTATGTACCATAGACCTCTAAGCTTTTTTTTTTTTTTTTTTTTTTTTTTTTTTTTTTTTTTTTTTTAATGCGTAGCGAACCTTTAAGCCTTAACTTTTTACATGTGAACTATGTTCTATGTATGCATATTTATTATTTCAAAAAAAAAAAAAAAAGCCTATTACAGTGCCCGCTAGTAATAAAATCACTGGATTATGAAAGCAGCCGCTTTTTAAAATCAAATCTGAAAGAACAGAATCATTGCAGTATCAAAGCATGTTAAAACCATCCTTTAATAATATCACTATCGCCGTTTTATAAAATCAAACTTTTGGACATCATGCGTAAAAAAAAAATGATGAAGAGGCACCAAGGAGTGAAGGAATCAGTTTCAGAAGATGAGGAAATCTCTGCCAAATTTTCCTTCATGATATACGATGAACTTAAGAGCAAAGAGGAAAATATAATGTTAAAAGAAACAAAACATTTTGTAAACTTTCAAATGGATATTGAATCTTTGCTCTCCAATTCTGTCAACCAAACAAGATTAAGCCAATATTTTAAGACCTTTGTAAAAATATAAAAAAATTAACTCATGTTTTGTTAAAACGGCGACTGTATTTTGAGTAATTCATTTCGTTATTAGAGAATTTAAACTTCAAAATCCTTCATTTTTCTTAAATGTAGGCATGCCGGTTTATAAAATCAGCCGCTTAATAAAATCAAATGTCCTCAGAACGAATGTGATTCGAATAAACGGCGGCCACTGTATTAAGGATGAATAACTAAACATTTCCAGCATAAAATACGTTTAGGTAGAATCAGTAGTTAAACAATTCGAACATACAAAAATGTAAAGTATAAAATTTGATGATTTCAATTGAGGCAGTGAGAAGCAAAAGGGTGTAAGTGGACATTTTCAAGTTTTGAGTAAAACGAGTTTAAAGATAAGATACTAGGTACGGTTTCATTGAATTTTTTTTCTAAATTATGCTGTATAGCAACACAGAGAAGAGACTACCATTTGTACTGATTGTATAAAGTTTTTAATTTCATCACTTAAATTTTTTTGCTTCTCACTGCCTTAATTGATAAAAATGGAAAAAAAAAGAATAATTTGTAAAGGCAACAACTTTTTTTTAGTACCATCACTTTAAACAACGTATGAAAAAATATTGTACAAAAATCAGTCCTGACATGTTGTATTTATTTCATTTACAAAAACAATTAGGACAAAACATTTTTAAAAAAATCCGTAGGATGATTATTAACATTAAATCGGCAACGATACGAAAACACCCTGACCGCAACCGTAAAACAAAAAGCCAATCAAACGTTCGCCCAAATTGTTATTCCCGACATAGTTTTCAGATAAAATCCTGTACACACGTAATCGAAGACTCGGTTTTACAAGACAATCCACGAGCGGATGCCCCCGACAGCGAAAACTGGGGGAAAGTGGGAAAGAAACCGCCATAAAAAAAGTATGGATGGGAAATTCTGACAGCATGTTTGTCACCAATCCTCCTCCCTCTTAGCTAATCCTTTCCGATCATCATAAATTCGAAATTCGTCTGAAAAATCTTCTCGTTTGGTGGACAATTCTTGGGGAGATTAGTCGCTTGAAAATGCGCTGTTGAACTGAGAAATACGTGATCCGGAATTTCGACAACCACCAAACGGGGAGATAAGGCTTTGAAGGAAGCCGTCGAACCTTGACCATTCCGCCCCTCCCCCGCGACTTTCAGGACAGGATAAAAAAAAAAACTTCTCAGATATCGCAACTAAAAACACGGATGAGAATCTGGCTGTTGATAATGATTCTGATAGCGTAGCAACAATGTTTTCCCAACTCCTTGGATGGTTTGTCAAAACGCTCCGGGCTCAACAGCGCTGGAAACATGGAGCTGGATCCTTAGGTAATCAAGCACAACAAGTATTGCAAAAACTTGTCATAAGTGAAATTCTGACGGTAATTATCCTCTTGGAGAGATTCCATGGTTTGGAACGATGAGCTAGATTAGGTAGATATTCCAACTACGATGTAGGCGAGTGCCTACGAGCTAAATGCTCGACAATTCAAAAAGACTATCACCCTATATCCATATACAAAGTTACGAACAATAGGGAACGGATTTTCAATTTTGAAAGCGACATGATTAATACCGGTCAAATTAAAAGTAAAAAATGTGATGTCACAACTATCACGGCTCTTTCAACCCTCTTCCAACATTTTCTTCCGGTTAAATTTTTCCTTGAATGTGACTTTTTTTTTCTATTATACAAATTTCCCTCTCCTTAAGACTTAAAAAAAAAATAAATAAAAAAGTAAATTTTAAGAAATTAACTAGCATTTTTTAGGTTTTTGGTGACGAACAATCACTTAATTTTGAAAATTTCTTACCGATTGTAAGAAAAGACAGCACTTTTCGTTTCATAAATGTTTTAAAATGGTTGTCAATGTTGTGACAACCATCCTAAAACATTTAAACGCTATGCATTCTACCTGTGATTAAAAAGGCAACTGTGACATAGGTCTAGAATAAATATTCATGTTTTATTGTCTGTGACAAAGTCGCCAATTTTTTAGAATGCATAAGTTTACGATGTCATTCAGAATTAAGTTGTTTTTAAACTCGAATTATTACGTCAAATATAATTTACTTTTTTTAAACTGTACTCAAATAACTGTAAGAACAGTCTTTTATTGGTAGCATAAATATGCAAAAATTAAGATAAGAGATTTATATCAAGTGATGCGTCATACATATTAGTTTTTGTTCGATAAGTCTGCTTAAAAGTAAGATGAACCTATTAATGAGTTTTGTCTTTATATGTTTTGCAAAAGTTTTATCTTTATACCTTTTGCTAAGTTGCAAACTAGGGTGACATGGCCTTTCGTAGGCCCTGCTGATGGGTACTATTTACAGATATGAATAAAGCAATTTATAAAATAAATAAAAAGGAAGAGAGAGAAACGTAAACCGACAAATTAGAGTATGTTTAACATTTTTTTTAGTAGTAGTAGTAGTAAATTAACACTAAAGAGCGCCTAAGGTACTGTCCGCAGTGTTATTTAATCGGTAATGTTTAAGTTGAAACGAGGCAGTGAGAAGCAAAGGGATGTAAGTGGATTTTTTAAAGTTTCAAGTAAAACACATTTCAGTTCAGATTCTGAGCTTTTCATTTGATTTTTTTTTTTTTTTTTTTACAAATCATGTTGTATAGCAGCATCCACCAGAGTTACTAGTACCATCTCTTACACTTAAAGAGAGAAGAGGTTCATCTACCATCTATACTGGCTATCTCCAAATTTTTTAATTTTGGCACTTACATCTCTTTGCTTCTCACTGCCTAAATTATGTAAATAAATTTTAGATTAATTACTATCAACAGTGCCCCTTTCAGAATTTTCGTAATTTTATTATTATTATTACTCTTTTTTTTTTTACAAAGGGGGCTGTACAAGTTTCAAAAAATATTTTGAAACTTTTAAAGGTGGTCCTTTTGAACCTGATGGACCTTGCATTCCGACAAGACCAATACAATACTTATGACTACAGTTAGCTTTCGCTAATGAGAGCGATCAGGGCGGGAAAATGGCGACTATTTATTTAGAATGCTCAACGTCTGCCAAAAAAAAAAAAAAAAACTGAAGATCCACGAAAAAGCCAATTTAGAAACAGCGAGTGGTATTCGTATCTATCCGAACTCGCGGGGTTCCACCTCAAGAGGTTCGCCATAAGCAACGATACGGCAGCAGCATGTTTATGCGCAGAGATTATGAAGATATCAACGTGACAAGCAGGCTCGCGCTGCGAGATTTAAGAGCAGATGACAGGTAGGCCATGCATGGCACACAACTGGATGTTCCAAGTGAATTTTTACGTCCTCTGCGGCCGTGAATGACGAACAAATTGCAAAACTCGGCAGTGGGAATGGTTCTTAAAATAGGGAGATTAAGGAAAAGTAGAGTCGACTTCCGAGATTGATGTCGGATTAGTAGGGATGGTTTCTGACAGTTCGTTTGGTGGTGAGTTAAAGAATTCAAAGAATGGGACTCAGTGGAATATACCACTTTGACTAGGATACACGTATTACACTTTCAGGAGAATCTTCTAAAATTAAAGAGGCATGCAGAGCGAAGATTTTCCAATGCAAAAATATTAGATAATCGGAAAATTATAAGTGGTCATTGAACTTATCACATTGGAAATACACTTTCTGGAGAATCTTCTAAAACTAAAGAGACATGCAGAGCGAAGATTTTCCAGTGGAAAAATGTTTGTGAATCGGAAAATTATAAGTGATCAATGAACTTATCACATTGGAAACTTTCGCATGATTGCTCGATCTTAAGTTTTGTTGATAAATTCATATCCTTCAAGATTATTTCATTTAGGACCACATAAGTTAGCACATTTTAGGAGACACGGATGTTAATGTTATATTTACCGTTTAAGACTGTTTTAGATGCAGAACATTAAAGATTGAATAACCTCAAGTGATGTCTAAAAAGTTAGCTACATACTCATCACTAATATGTAAATATATTTATCAAATGATTTAGTGAAAAAGATTTTTATATGGAAGCTCTCTTATTAGTAAGCCCTAATAGGTTAAAAGCAGTAAGAACATAGAAATATGTTTAGTCATACGTATTTAATTTTTAAAAATTCACTGCTTATATAAGACCTCAAGTTTATGCTTGTTCTCAAACGGAGTTATCATAAATAGTTTTCGATCACATCAAAATCCAAACTCGAGGTAGAATATTCCGGTGTCCTGCAACAAGAGTTAGGTGGCAAAATCCTTCAGTAACAAAATTTATTTCATGAGTAAGAACACTGCCTTCAAGGATCATGCTTATTTTTTAAAAAACCCCCAAAAAAACCGTAAAAATATTTTATCATACATAAATTAAATCAAAAGTTATGCTTTTAGTACTACTAATAATGTTAGAACTTGCAACAAGCAAAGAAAAAAAACTTGTTTTCTACCACTAGAGCTCATATAAACTTCAACAGCATGTTGATGTTTTTGTTTTTTTACTTGATGCACTAATTAATATACCATTCGATTCGCTTTAATAATTGTCTTCAGTTTTCACCACTGTCCCACTCTTGATTTCTAAACAGATTGAACCTTATGACCTTCCTCACTTCATAGAGAAAAGTTCAAGTGCTCCAGGTGCTTTTTTAATGGAGTGTAAACCTGTGCAAGTTGAAAACTTGCGGTGCAGTACTTTAGTGGTCAACTCAGACAGGGTAAAACTTTACCAAAGGTTTGTTATACAATTCTCAGACAAATTTGGTGTATATTTGAGGTCAAGATAGACGGGTGATCAACCTACAAGGGTGGTCAACTTTAGAGGTTTTACCAAGGAAGTTAGCGGGGGATGCCTTCTTTACCGAGAAACTTCGGTGTTTCGAAAACAAAAGGTACACATTTGATGGAGTTCTTGGAGTAAAATAGACAAAAAGTTACAGTTCTAAGCCTGAAAACAAAAGGATACCCAAATAACCTTAATGCCCACACTTGCAACATTCATCGCAAATGGTGCATCTCAATAGATCATTTTTCATCGAATCTACAGGAAACGATAAATCGGGGTTTTGCCCGGTGCAGAAAGAGAAACTGTGAGATTAAACGAAGATGTTTTTCTCACACTTATTTAAGAGGCTAAATTATTCATTAGCCGCGAAAAGGGAGGTTGCATACCTTTCGATTTTTAAAGCCAATCCCCTTCGAAGACGATCTGTACTTAAAGTCGTTTAATTAAAACATGCCAATCTCGAAGCCAACAATAATCGGGCTGTGGCAGACGAGAGAAAATCGCGGGCGACTTCGAGGGAAAAAACGGAGGGGGAGGAGGGGAAAACAAAGCCTCTTTCAGCTCAGTTTGAATTGCAAATGATTCGAGAACGGAATCTTTTAATGCGCGGTATAAGCAGGTGGCTTTTTCGCTCCCAATTCCGCCAAATCCTTAGAAATAAAATTTAGATAGCTATTTGAGATAGGCTAAAAAAGAAAGGGAATGCTCTCTCTCTTTAACGCGCGGCTGTTTTAAATTAGATTCGAAGGTTGTATTGGCGAGAGAACTTTAGAGGGAGGGTGGAATGAAAAATGGGCTGGAATTTAGAATTTTTGTTTCGGCCAAAATGATGAAAGCAGTGTATGAAAAATGCATAGAAATCCAACGCAGGACCGTTTTATGAAAAGCTTCATTGTTTTCAAAAATTGTATGTTTGAAAATTTTCATCACATCCACAATCGGAGAAAAAAAAAAAAAAGTCTCAAAAGCAGGGAATCTTTGTCAGACCGTGAAGAAGGAGCCACTGACGCAAACAATAACAGAATTCGATTCCTAATAAAAGTTTTCTCTTAGAAGAAAATTTTTCTTTCGCTGTAATGACGACCAACACTATTGAGTAACTACACAGATTTTAACTCTTCAGCCCTCTGTTCGTAGAAAGAAGTCCTCTAATTTAAAATATATAAGTTAAGTATATTTTTCAATATTTAATCAGAGTCAGAAATGAGTCTAACCCCCCCCCCCCCCCCCAAGGTTGATTTCCCACATTTTTTTTATTTAAAACCAAAACAAAATTTTTTGACCACGATTTTATTCAATTAGATATTTATTTTTACGCAAATATAAGAATTAGATGTTTTTGTGATCAAAAAGTTTGCAAAGAGCGTTGTTCTAAAGGCAAAAATCGCTTTTAACAGGCGTGTTGCATGAAAAATTATATTTCATTCATTTAAACAGGATTTTAAAAGCTTATATGTAGTTACACTCTGAGCCTATAATATATTACTTTGCGTTGCAACAATATTATATTATTCATTTTGATACAATATCCGGATTACTTACTCTAAAGACAATTAATATGTAGCACAATAAATACTTTTATTTATTTACTTGTTTATTTATGTTATTAGCTCCATTAAAGGAAATTCTTTTTCACCGATTGCTGAGAGCTCAACGAGCGAGAAACTGTTCAATTAGTAATGGATTCGAGTGTTTTTATAACTCTGAAAGTGTCAACATTTTTTTTTAATATAAAACGACAAAGTAAAATAACGTAAATACTTGAAGTGTTTTCACGTCAACAAATAAGAACCTGTTTCGGAAATCGTGAAATTTTATAGAGAGTTCATTTCGAACTTATTCGAAGCCACAAATGCTGGTTTCAGACCGAAAGGAAACGTAACAAAATTCCCGTCGCTCAGTATTTCGCGCAGCCGCAGCTCACACTTGAGTACAAAAATGAACCATTGAAAGCACTGCCGTTTGCAGTAAACGGCAGTATCTGCAGAAATGAGTTTTCGAGATATTTGAAGAAATGTGTGATGGATTCAATACTAACAATAGAAAAATGCTGGAATTGAAGGGGTTTTTTTTTTTTCCCGAGCCTTTTTTTCTGCGGAAACCAAATAAGCGAGCTTGTACAATAAAGATAACGTACAATAGATGACAAAAATGCAAAATGAAAACTTAGCAGTTACTGCCCTTTACCAGCACACGGAAGAGCAGTACTGCAATAGCAAATATAGTACTAGGAAATTCATTTTTGATACTGTTGCTACGGAATTGAAGCTAGCTTAACAGACGCCTGCAAAAAATTGGAATAATTCAAATAACTCATATTTTAACTATGAAGTGTTGTAGAATATTTGCTTAAAGGTTTTTGAACTTCTAAGATACCTATTTTGATAGGATAACGTAGATGAATCGATCCAATTTTATGACGGTTTATGTCT
The DNA here is from genome assembly GCF_026930045.1 of Uloborus diversus. Taxonomy (NCBI): domain Eukaryota; kingdom Metazoa; phylum Arthropoda; class Arachnida; order Araneae; family Uloboridae; genus Uloborus; species Uloborus diversus. The sequence continues at coordinate 33,067,313 of NC_072736.1, forward strand.
TAGGACAGTTCACACAAGGCAATAAATTTTGAGATTAAGTTAGCGTTTTTTGGGAAAGGAATTGTGGAAGATTGACGAAAAAGAAGACACGTTGAATGTATGTCAAAAAATCCTGCTATCATTTAATAGCTTTGATGGGAGGTCACAGTGACCTTCTAGAAATTTCTTTGTTCGGAAATATTGTCTGACGATTCGGCAAAATTTGGAATTCTATTCGGAAAAATTGTCATCATTCGGCGAAATTTGGAGTTCCATTCGGCAAACTAAGAATTTAAGCCCCCCCCCCCCAAACAATTCAAGTTCGGGGTGCCCCCGCTATCACTCAGAGACCCATAGAAGTCATAACTCCGAACCACTTTACAACTGCGAACAAAATTCAAAAAGCTACACCGAAAGCAAGTGTATACAAGAATTTGTCAGCCTCTAAAACAGTAGCTGTGTAAACACATATACACCTATCGCAAAACCAACACTCTTGCTTATATTGTTACCAGAAGAAAAAAAAAGAAAACGAAAAACTCGCTACCATCCAATGAGAGGCATTGTACTCGACGCACTGAAGAGGTCGAGGCGTAATCTGCGCAGAGCAAACACGGATCTTAACAAACCTTCCATAAATCTGGCTGACAGTTGGAAAATCCTTAAAGAGTTTTTTGAGTCAATACCGAGAGATCTTCCTCCGGTTTACGGCTCCGGGAAAGATCTCTTAAAACGAGACGTGGAATAAAGAGAGATAAAAGGCAGAAGGGGGTGGCAACGTCTATCTTTTGCCCAAGACACCCACCTCTCTGCCTCTCTCGCGCGTACCAGGTTATCTCTCGTTACAACTTCGTGATGTTAAAGTCAGGGAATGAAGTCCCACCTTAAGGTTTCAATCTTTGGAAAAATCAACCACATTCCGATTATGGTTTCCCCTTTTCTTCACCGGATTAGAACAGTAGTCGGTCGATACAAAGATTCTTAGCTACATGACAATACAACCGCAGTCGATACACTGATCCTCCGTCGCATGATAGATAGGACAATGTGCTCTATACAATGCTCCTTAATCGTACGATAGATAGCACAATCTGGTCCATGCAAGGATCCTTAGTCGCATGATGGCACAATCGAGTCCATACAATGATCCTTAGTCGCATGATAGATAGTACAATCTGGTTCACACAATAATCCTCAGCTATATCATGTCAAAGGTACATCCTTAAAGTATGATTCGTTCGTTTAAGCAAAAGCGACAACAATATCCGCTCTCCAAGAAATTACTATACATACCTATAAAATTTTACTTTGTTCTCACAGTGCAACCTTCAGGAAGAACCTTCAAGAGGCTTCTCCTCCAGATTTTCTCATTAAGCAATGTGTCTTTAAAGCCAAAAAATAAAAACTTTACTTTTTACCTGACCCTTTTGGGGACAGGTTCTCGCACTAGTTCCAGAAAATCCTTGGTTCTAAGAGCCAGCAATAAAGTTTCAAATCTTTACGGCTGAGCGAAATGCTTTGGATACAAATGCTGCACCAGTTCAGGTTCATAAGTTAAAAGCTGATGCCTGCAAATAGTAGATGGACACTAGAGCTAGCTATCAAAGCAGTTTCATATCCATACATTTTCCTGAAGCAAAACTGAGGACACTTTCTAACTTAGCCATACTTGAACTTGACCACAACCATTCCTTCTGAAGTTCAAATAAAAAAGGCCCATAGCACAACTAAGTCAGAGATCATATGAGGCAGTGATGATGTACAAAGGGATGTAAGTAGCAAAATTAAAAATTTGGAGATACCCATTGCACATGGTAGGTGAATCTCTCCTCTGTCTTGCAGCAAGAGATGGTACTAGTAGTCATGGTAGTTGCTGCTATACAGCATGATTTAGAACAAAAATTCAATGAAAGCCTACATAGGATGTTATCTTTAAACGCGTTTTACTCGAAAATGTCCACTTACATCCCTTTGTTTCTCACTGCCTCATATGCACTTTTGAAATTTAAGTTAAAACGGTCTCAAATCAACTACACATCTACACATAAAAGGTCGAGCTGGAGTAACAATGAAATCTTCTGTTGAATGCCATGCATTAGATCTTCTTCTCCGGAGAGAAATAATAACTTTTTTAAGCAACAAGAAGAGAAAAAAAAAATTACAGCCAAATATTTTAACTTTCCATCGAACAAAATTCTAACAGCAAACAGCTTGGGGAAAAAAATCACGAACAGACCGCATTGCAAATAAAGATTCATATTACAAGCTCGGAAGTGCCAGATTGAAAACAAAAAAAAAAAAATTATTTTCTTGCCTGAAAAAGTTATCTTAATTTAAATTTGACCTCCGGACAATAATGGAACGGGGGGACACAAGAAGCGTCCCTCCATGCCTGCCACCGCAACAACTGGCGTGCCGTAATTCCCAGTGACGTAAAACGGCCTATAAAATTCGGGACTCGAAACTAAGCACCTCTTCTGGAGGATATCCGAGAAAAATAAAAACGAAGCCTCCAGTGCTCTTACATCATCGTAAAAGCTCAAATTAAAGCGGGAGCGATTGTGAGGAACGTGTGTGTTTTGCTCAAAAGGTGGGGCTCAGTTTTAAAGTCCGCGCTATAAAAATCGGTGATCTCTTCTTAGAGGTACATGCCATAAAAATTTGTGGTCAGCATTTCTTTTTTTACCCGGAAGATGTCGTTCTAAATGGGAGGGGCCGATTCGCTGCTCGCAATGATAGTTTTAGAATTCTACAAGTGAGTTTGAAAGCTTGTTCGGAGGATTTTTATGTGGCATAATAGATAGGATCGTCTTGTAGTTGATCATTAATGCATTGATGAAATTGCACATGAGGGGAAAAAAATGTCCCAGGTTGTCTCTCCCAAATAAAAATAACTGTTTCATCTTCAAGATGCACAATGGGCAAGTTCAATAGGATTTGAACAATAGCAAATGAATTTGAAAGCATGTTCGAAGGATTTTTATGTGGCATAATTGATAGGATCGTCTTGTAGTTGATCATTAACGCATTGATGACATTGCACATGAGGGAAAAAATTTCCCAAGTTGTGTCTCCCAAATGACAAGTGCAATTTCATTCTCAAGATGCACAATGAGCAAGTTCAACAGGATTTGTGCACTAGAGTGAATTTAAAAGCTTGTTCCGCAAAAGCAAAAAATAATAATAATAATAATTTTTTTTGTGTGTGTGTGTGAAAAATCAGAAGCTGTCTCTCCCAAATAACAAGAGTTGTTCACTTTCAAGAACCACAGCACGCAAGTTCAATAGAATTTGTGCAATAGAATACTACAAGTGATTTTGAAAGCTTGTTCGGAGGCTTCTTATGAGGCATAAGAGACAGGATCGTCTTGTAGTTAATCGTTGATGCACTCTTGCGAATTGCACACGAGGGGAAAAAATTCCCCAAGTTGTCTCTCCCAAATAACAATTGCAGTTTCATTTTCAAGATGCACAATGAGCAATTTCAATAGGATTTGTGCAATAGAATACTGCAGGTGAAATTGATTGAAATTTTTATGTGGCATAATAGATAGGATCATCTTGTAGTTGATGATCGTTAATACACTCATGTAAATTGGGGGGGGGGGGGGGGGGAATCTCCAGTTGTCTGTTCCAAATAATGTGTGTATTTTCATTTTCCAGCTATGCAGTAATTTTATATACAAATATAATGTAGTGTAATATTGAACAATAACAGTGACAATTTACAGGAACTCTCTCTTTCTTCGTTCTTGTGAATTTTTAATTGGTTTTGTGAAAATGACAGAGTGTTTTCAGGAAAATTCTGCTATATTTATCGGAAAGTTAGAGAAAAATCTTAGAACGCAGTGGGAAGTAAAAGTAGGTAAAAACTTAGTATTAGAATTTTAACTAAACACTTACTTCTCCGCAAAGAAGTGTTTTGTAAAGGACACATCACAAGTTTTGTAAAGCAGCCAGAACAATAACGTTTTTTTTTTTTTTTTTCACGAAATCAATTTTTCGGAACTACAATACTTGGCGGACGAAAAGTAAAAAAACTTCAACATTTGTGGTACAATATGTTTCACAAAAAATGTCCATCTTGAAATAGAACAGCAATTGTATTTTTAACCCCCCCCCCCCCCCTGCAGCAACTAGTAAAACAACTCCACGTATAGCATTGCATCCAATATTTCACAACGAAATTTTTACATCGAAGTAGTGTAACTATTCCCCCCCCCCCCCCCCCAAATTGTAGCATTCTCTTAAACAACTCCAGGCTACATATTTTGAAATAAAATTCAACTCTAAAAGTGGAACCAAAAATTATTTTCATTAAAATAGTACTTATATATAGTACTAAAATAGGCAAACGTGTTCGTCACCGAAAGTATTTCATAAATAAAAGCTGATCAGATAGTGAAACCCCGATTTTACGTTTCTCAAGAGACAGGGTTAAAAACGTAAAATATGGGAAATACTCAGCAGCAAAACTGATGATGGGGCCCGATGAAAAAAAGTTCAATGCGGGGAAAACGTATATTTGAGGGACGTAAAATCGGGGTTTGACTGCAAATAGCTTGATCCCAGCAGTGAGGCGCTACGTGTACTTTTTGCGTGCAAACACATGATTGTACTGCAAGTTTGTTGTGGGTGGAACCTTATGTGTCTCAATCTCTGGCCTAAAAACCGATGGAGAAGAAAGTTTCTAACTGGTAATTTAATTTCTTTTTGAACTCTGATGTTTCAGTCCATGTACTAAAAGGGTTTTTTTTTAATAATTATTTATTCATTATTTATTTATCTTAATTATTGCTAAAGGAAGAAATGCTATCAAAACTAAAAACTTGGCATAAAATCTTCTTCACTCTCACGAAAAAAAAATTATATATATATATATATATATATATATATATATATATATATATATATATATATATATATATATATATATATATATATATATATATATATATATATTGTCATAAAAGGTCGAAGATGCGCTTTCTAACCTCAAAAACTAACTCTGATCTTATGAGAGTCATTACAACGAGGGTTCAATGCAAGTAAAAGGCCCTTTTGGGAATTTCCAGTAAAGAATCTGCCATTACAACCATTTGCAACCACAGTCAAAAAAGTTTTTCGGATGTATCTTTCACCCTTTATCGGAAAACATTATCTCCAACTCATTAGACCTTCATGAAAAAGGAAACAAAGAGTGAAATAAACTGAAAGTGTGTAAAGTAAGAATGAAGAGTTAAATAGATCATAGGTATGCAAGACATGAGCAAAAAAAGAAAGAAAAAAAATGCATTACTAAAATGAGCTAAGCCTGATCGAAGTTAAGGTTGAAAATCTACGAAAAATGCTAATAGAAACAAGTTACAAGATAACAATATATAAATAGGCGCGCATAAAACAATTAAGGTTTTTTTCATACTTCGCCTCCAAAAGCGGCATTTACATAAAAAGGCTTCGTTCTGAATGCGGTACGACATTTTATAGCAACCCTACGACGGGCGTGATGGCTCATGACGAGTGAGTTATCGCTCGGTGGGAAAGAAAAAAAAAATGAGCTACACTTGCCAAGTGATATCGAAGTTTCATTTTAACAGGTATCTTTGGGTCATCAAGTACATTTTAATCATCATTTTTTGGTAAATTAGGTAAGAAAAAAGATTGCGAAGCAAAAAAAAGGCCATAAATTTAGAAATATAAATGAAGCTATAAAAACTAGACACAGAGGAAGTCGGATATAATTGCGTTAGCCGTACAGATCACTTTTCTAATTACAGTGGATGTCTAAAAATGAAAATGATATATTTTGTAACTTGTTCTGCTTCAAATGGGACTAGCAAAATACCTTTTTGCGTTATTTTAGTCGCATAAGATACCTTTAGTGAAACTTCAAAATGCTGCTGTGTTATTCTTATTTTTTTCCAATATTATAAGGTGGAATGAGAAACAAAGGGGTTAAGTGCCAAAATTAAAATTTGAAGATAGCTAGTACAAATGGTAGGAGATCCTTTTCTGTATCAGAGCAAGAGATTGTACTGGGAGCCCTGGTAAGTGTGACTTTACAGCGTGATTTAGAAAAACTTTTCAATGCAACTCGAGCAAAGACCGCAACTTTAAACGCGTTTTATTACTCAAAACTTGAAAATGTCCATTTACATCCCTTTTCTTTCTTTTTTTTTTTTTAAATTTTGAAGCAATCAATGAGTTGTTTATTACTCTCACTAGAACGCAGTTGATATTACTTCGATTTTTGGACCCGGGGTCTCTGCAAGCACTACTGTCCTCAGGACCTGCCTCTGTAGGCGCGGAACCACTCCTCTGGTCCTGGGCCTCCGCCAGCAGCACTGTCCACCGATTAAATTATCACGACATTTCTTTCTCCATTAAACAAAGTTATCGCTTAAACTAACAAAATTTGCGTTGCCTTGAAGTTCGTTGTAACGGGAATTTCGTTGTAATGGAACTCAAGTAATGTAATGGAAATTAAATCGGGACTGAAAATTTATTTCGTTCAGAAGGAAACTTCGCTGCATTGATATTCGTTGAACCGGAATTTCACTGTACTTGAAGAAACTCGTTTTGGAGTCCCCACTAATAACAGTGAAATGTTAGAATTTGAAGTTTTTTCGAGCTTCATTTTTAGCGGGAACCAAGTGAGTAAGTTTGCACAATAAAGCTTAAGTACAACCGATGACAAAAATGCAAAAATATGAAAAATAAAAAAAATGCAGAATGTCTTTATTTTTCCATGACAGAAGTGATGACGGTGCTTTATACTGAAAATGCTGGTTAACAAGTTTTTTACTGAATGAAATATAACTTTAATGTGCATCGCTTTCAGTTTTAAATGTTATCTGCACCGAAATTTTAATATTTTAGTAAAAATGCTTTTTACGAATTTTTGGATCCAGGCGCTTGATTGTTTTCCGAAATAACGGTTTAAATAACACTAAATAAAATGTCAAATGCATTGCATTAAACTTTTTGTTCAAAAAGTTTTTTATATTACTATCTGTAAAGTGTGAAATTAACAAAAACAGTATTGAATTACAACAAATGATCTTTTCTAAGGCCCAAGGAAAATTATACAAGACAGGGTCACTCTGTTTTGCAATCCATAATACACATTTAAGAACAGCAGCAAATTTATAAAACTATAAAAACAAAAAACTAATTTAAAAAGAAAAAAAAAAAGGACGTCACTGCTCTACACAACATGTTATTCAATAGCTAAACGATTGGGTTTATGAACTTTTATTCAAAGCAAGCCAACCATATCCAAAGGAATCGATCTCGAAAACTAACTTTCTGAACCTCACAAAACACGTTTGAAGGACTTTGTTATTATGCCATTTCGCTGAAACAGTACTCAGAAAAAGAAATCAAAACAGCCACAAACAAACAACAGAAGTTCAAAGAAACGTAAGCATATTTACACAAATATTCAACGTTTGATTTGTCCTAAGATTGGACGAGAAAAATAATAATAATAATAATAAACAGTATAACTATTATCAAAAGCATTTATAATGGAGTTTCTCACTGTCTTGTCCAGTTCACGCATTTGAGAAGCAAAACAAATAGAAGGAGAGCAAAAAGAAATTTCGAGAAATGTGACACACGGGTCACGGTAAACTCATTTAGGAAAATGGTCAACATTTTATAATGGTTTGTCAGCATTGAAAAATTCAACTCCGGAAACGCAACCAAGCCACAATCACAGAAAACGTTTCTGACGGAAAATTACAAAAATCATTGAAGCAGTAAAATTATTCCACAGGAATGAAATATTCAAGAGGCAAATCACTTACACTATAACCCTTTACCCCCCCCCCCTCTTCCCCCAGACGCAAATGTTTTCGTGTTGAAGATATTAACATTCAGTTTGGAGCAAGAGCATTCACCAACACCCACTTATTTCAGGAAGATACAATACAACACGCATGGCTTAGCTCAAAAGCTGTTCTAACCAAGAGATTCCCCCCCCCCCTTTTTTTTCTTATTTACAGTAAAACCAAAAAAAATAAAAGTTCTTTATGAGATTTAAAAAAAAGCTTTCGTCGATGATAAAATGTACTGCGAAAAAAATCCAGCCACGTTGTTAAAGAAGGGAAAAAAATGAGCCTGGATCATGAAAATAGTATTTTATGTGTTTATATATGGAAGGCAGAAGGATTTCAAAGAAAGAAACTGGCAGCATTTGTTTTCATCAAAAGGTATTCAAACTGGAATGTGCTGATTGAATACAAATGAGGTATTGAAATTCAAGCAAAATGCGCGAAACTCTATCGTAGTTTTAAAGGCTCAGTTAGATACTGTTGCCTTTTTCTTCTCGCCTGTATTCTCCCCATCAAGAAAAAAATGGGAAGTAATCATTCTCTAGAACTCGATCACTTGCATAAATAAATGAGGAAAAATATCGCATGGTTTTGAATGGGAAGGGGACCAGAAATTTTTCTCCTCAAAACGGAATGCCTTAGAATTTTAGGCAACAGTTTGCTTTTTTTAAAAACATCATTCTGTGCTCAAGTTCAACCCCCCTTCCCCCCCCCCCCCCCAAGGTTGCTCACTTTCAGAAAACGGGACATTTCTGTGTCCCGACACAGGAGCGTGCACAGAAATGTTGGGGCCCGCCACAATTGACTTTTACGGGCACCCATCCATATTGTTTGCCCCAACGGTACATTTATTTCACCACTCATTTCAGAAATTTCGGGCCCCCTTCAGGCTCAGGCCCGTGCCAACGGGTGTCCCTTACCCCCCCCCCCCCCCCTCCCCCTGTATACGCCTCAGTCCCGACACAATGTCTGGGGACAACGGAACAATTTCTGAAACGCGACTTTCTGCTTTGACGTGTGGTCAAATTTTTCACGAACGAACGGATTAAATAAGACTTGTCTCCTTAAAATTAAAGATGCAGTAAAATCTCCTAAAAAAATGAACGGCCGTTCTATTGATCGGGTGAATGGTTTGGAATTTGGAACACTGTACTGATACATCTAAACCTAAATAAAGTACTTTTAATTAAAATTTTAATGAATTTTTTTTCTTACTTTTTGTTGTTTTTCCTTTAAAAAAAATATTATTCATCCAATAAAACATTTTCAATGCACGTGAGTAAATCTGGCAGAGAGATCACCTTCAACTATTTTAAATGAACGAGTTCAATGTACTGGTAAAAAAAATGAACAATCCTCTAATGAACGGATCATTCACTAAAAAAATAATAAAAAAATTTATTTAAAAAAACGATATTATCCATGCCTAGTTTTAAATTTCATGCAGCAGTTGTACCGGAACGAATCAATTGTATAACAAAGGAAAAGGTTGAAGTTTTTTTTATTGAGTCAGATGTTTCATTTAGAACCTATAATGGTTGACCTGAATTTACACCTAATGGAAATTTCCTAAATTCATGGATTCTAACAGGAGTTCATGTGACACAACGTGATTTTAAAGTAAAAATAGCATAATTAGCGTCCGGAATCATTGGTGATCTGCTGATACGAGTCCACTGAAAACTGTTTCAAATGACAATGAAATAAAAATCAGTAATCCGCGGCACCAGTGGTCGAACATCGGCAACTTAGCCATTTCATATTACTATTTACATTTTCAGTTTTTTTTTTTTTTTTAATAGATTTGCAGGATTATAGTGCGTTTACATTTTGGTATTTTTTTTCTTGAAGTTATGCACTATGAGTTTCATGTTTTAAATTCCGAACAAAAGCCAATTAGTTACATTATGCAGAGCAGGGACGGATAAAGACAACTATTTTAGGGGTCATGCTGGCTGAAAAATAACCCGTTTCTCTGCTTGGGTGCCAATAAAACCACCAAATCAGCCAGGAATAAGGCACTTCACTCCATAGCGCACAAACGAAACAAAATATTTTCATAAGTAATGAAAAAAGTAGAATTTCAAATATTTACTTTCAAAAATAATTAATGAATTGAAAGACTACTGAAATCGTTTACATTTTATTCATAAAGTGTTTGAACAGTGTCGATTGATACTATTCTCAACAGTTTGGGGGGGGGGGGTCATGAACCCCATGACCCTTACCCACTTGTATCCGCTACTGATGCAGAGTAAATGTAAAGTGAATAAGTTGTAAATGAAATGCTATAAATTTATGTAGAAACATTATTTAATGTAAACTAGTTTGTACGAAGTGGAACCAGTACATTTTCATGCTTACTGTCCACAGGACCCGATTTTTTTTTTTTTTTTTTTAGGATTTCAAACGCTGATAAATGCTGCATTGTAATGTTGCCATTCAATGATTTTTTTTTCATTGTTTGACAATTGTGAACATTTTTTTAAAAGAAATGTCCACAATTGTCAAATAAATGGACGATTTAAAATGCGATTCGAGTTTTTTTTTCGTTTATGTATCTTTCAGTCAAAAGATTTAAACAAAAAGACAACGTAACTTCTAGTAGAAATAAAAATACTTACGAAATAGAAGTGTAGTAATTTAAGAATGACTTCGACAACCCGGGTCGAAAGAAAACAAGTAAATCGATCTCATGAAAAAAGAAAAAAAAAAAAAAAAAAAAAGGAGAGAAGTAACAAGTTAGAACCTACCGATACATCAGCATAAGTCGGACATTCTTGTACATTTAATTACTAATGATCAAATAAAATTCCCATAAGATTATTATATCTGGGTAATCCTTTAAATTACTTTGGAGTTACTCGCATTTTGCTAAGGTCAGACTATGATGTATTCCAGATGCTAAGTTGTTTATGTTTAAATGTGCCCACGCGCGGTAACATGAAAGCTCACGTAAAATATTATCACTAATCCACTTGGCCAGATGTATCAGGAATTTAATTAACTCTAAAAGGCTATATTTCATCGATCATTTTTTAAATTCCCGAACGCGTGCTTGAAGTTACATACAATACATCCAGGGGTTTCCAACCTACGACCGCGGGCCACAGTCCGACCGCAAATCCAGCCAGTGGGAAGCTTACATACTGAAAACACACGCATTTTTTGGATAAAGTATTCTTTTGGGCATTGTTAAAAAAAACTACGCACAGTAAATCTCAATAACCACCATGAGCCTTTAATGTAAAAAAAAAAACCGTGAGTGTATGCAAGGCTAGACCCCTTAACTGGACCATCTAAACTGAAATTTGTTGGAACGTTCGCCCGCCTATCTTCCAAAACTTTACATTGTGACCTTTGAGTAAAGAGCGTTGGAAACCTCTGCATTACGATGTCGTGGATTGAAAAAAATTAATGCGGATTTAAAAAAAAAAAAATCTATACTTCAAATTGTATGCTTTAATATTTTAATTTAAAATTAATTTAAAATTGTATGCTTTAAAACAATTGTTTAAATTGTTAATTGTTTTAAAGCAATTAACGTTTGAAGAAAAGAGCTATCGTCCTCTCCTCAAATTTATATAACGTTTTCGAGATTCCTTACTTTCTACCATTAGAAATTTGTTTCGTATTATTAGGGAGCTCCCCCCCCCCCCCGGAAAAATGTGAGTGTAAATTTTTCTTCAAGCTTTATCCCATTCAAAGGTTATTGGTTCATTTGGAGAATTTGTGATGGGCTGTTTGGATATTTGGACAGTTCGTTTTATAGTAGAGTTCGTATAATCAACGCTCAACCAAATGCAAATTCAAATACAGAAAAGGCCTTTTCAAAGTAGGTTGCAACAAAATAAGATTTTATTGAATATTTTCTACCGACTTCAGAACTTTCATCGAAAACTTAATCAAACCTTACTCAAATTTCACCTTATTACAATCGGTTTTTTTTTTCTCTTCTGCCAGTTCGAAATATAGAACAGAATGATCAAATACCCGTCGGAAGGCACACAATTATTCCACAATGAAATTTTATTACGCTCGCTATACAAATATACTTTACCATAACTACCTTCTAAACCAAAGATGACGCCCATTTCCAACGCAAAGAATCAATACTAAAACAGATCAAATCCAAAATGGCGATTTGTTCACAGCTGCAGGAAATGTAGTAACAATTGCTTTCGCAAGCCGGGTTCTTAAAAAAACTTTATTTCCACGGCATTATGAAAACGCGAAGTCAACCAAAGAACAAAAAAAAGTACAAGCGGAAAATGGTATCTTTTAGGTCAAAAAAGAAGTACTTTACCGATAATTCAATAACTTTGTGTATACAAAAAAAAAAAAAAAACTCTTAACTTATTGGAAATGTATGAAATAATTGAAAGAACGATATTTGTTTATGCAACACTGCTTGTAGTTCGAAGATTGTCCATTGATCGACTTGACTGAAAATTGAGTTTCAAATTACCTAATACTTGAATGGTATAATAACAGCAGGAAAACAGAAATCCAACCTTTAAACGCTGTGTGCATTATAATGTTTTAAGCTATTCTTTGCAACACATAGCCAATTATCTCCCCTCTCCCCCCCCCTCTTTTTTTTTTGATGACATTACATCAGATTGTACTAGTTCCGAGTGCCAAAATGAGAAGCGCATATCCCCGGTCATTAATTAATACTAGTGATGGGCATAATCGAGAACTTTTATAATCGAGATCTCGAGATACGAATACTTCTCATAATCGAGTGATTGATAATCGTGATCTTTCGAAATCGAGAATTCGAGATGTGACAATCGAAAACTCGAGATGTGACAATCGAAAACTCGAGATGTGACAATCGAAAACTCGAGATGTGACAATCGAAAACTCGAGATACGACAATCGAGAACTCGAGATACGACAATCGAGAACTCGTGAAAATTGAGTTCTCGAATGATCTTTAATAATCGAGTGTTTCGATTATGAGAACTCGATTATGTCCATCACTAATTAATATACTTGAATAATCATGTCCATGAAGTTACCATTTCGTAAATCTATCAATGGTCCTTCAATGATATTGCCGTATCTTCATCGAGGCAATTTATTTACCATTTATTGATAAGAAAATCATCTTGTTGTTGGTGCTCCAATGACTTTATCATACCTTTTAAATAATAATCTCACTGATAGGTAGGAGAATCGTCTATCGATTATTGGTGCTTTAATAACTTGATCATGTTTTTGAGGTAATTAGCAATCATTTTTAAGTTAATTGGAAAATACTTCAAGAAAATGAAAAATGATTATTCAAATCTATATACATAAATGGCTACTTCTGTATGTAGGTATGTCCGGGGTAAACTTCAAAACTACTGGATCGATTTTAACCATTTTTTCACCACAGATAGCTACATTATCAGGAAGCAACATAGGCTATTATTTATTCCTAAAAAATTTAGTTTTAAAAAGTTATGAAGGAAAACAGTAAATTTCATGTAATTTCCCCATTAGATGATTAAATATATAACCCATTGGTACAAAAATTCGTTGCCTGACAGCAGCAATATTAATAGTAATCGTAATAAAAATTTTGAATCAAGGCTTCTCCGGAGCAAACATGAATTTAAAGTCATTGAAATGTTTGGAAACTCTACTTTTTGCACACTTAGGGAAACATAGTAGAGTGTTTTTTTTTTTTTTTTTTTTTTTTTTTTGTGTGTGTGTCTGCTATTTAATTAAATGAAGCACACGGTTTTTTTAGTGATCTTTGTTTTTGTTAGTTCATATTTTGGAAATTCTTCAAATTTTTATATGCTTCAATGTCGTTTTTTCGTTTCTAAAAGAATACTATTTCGTTCTTCATACTTATTGCTATTTTACTTTTATAGGTAAGAAAGAAGCTCGATTTTTAATCACGTCAAAGCGTTGGGTCTAGAATTCTTTCAGTTAAGACAGAAAACAAATCAAAGTAGCTATTGTTTCTCACAATTAGTACTAACCTAGGCAAATCCGGGTATTTTTGCTAGTTGAAATATAATACGTGAAAATTCAACACAGACAATAAAGAGAAAGACCGCAATTTACGTTACGTTGTTCAAGCTTTTAGAAAGCTCTTTCTCCTATAAGGAAAATTTTAACGAATAACACGGAATCCGTACGCACTAGTCAGAAGTGTTATTTGCATTTGGCTCAGCAAAATACTTAAGCGTATTAGGGCTTGAGAAGCAATCATCAAAAAAATAAGTTTGTCCCGAATTTCAAAAGCCTATCACATCGCACCCGACAACACAAAATTAGCACCAAAATATGTTTCATTACTGGTACGTGGTGGCGTGGTAATCAATCGTGACACATCATTCACATTTCACAATTTCGAAGAAAATTTTTCGAATTTGAAGTATGCACTATTAATTTAGACAACAAAAGCTTGCAAATAAACGTCACATTATAATTTTTTTTGCACGTATTGTAACATTTGAGACGAAATCGCTTAAAACTACTTTTGCAAAAAACTTTGAATTTCTCATTTTTTAAAATTTATTTATTATTATTATTTTTTAATTTCTTCTGTGTTCTGTCACTTTTCTTGCCGGGATGCATCAACATAAAATTTTCCAAGATCAGTCACATTTTTTACTGTTCTTACATAATTTCAGGATTGCTAAAGTCTTCGCTAAAACGAGATTTTTGCTTTAACGGACTTTGTTAAAACGGGATTTGACTGTATCAATTTCCTTTTTCTCGCAAGCAGTCAACTCCAATACGGAAGAAACACAAAACTAGCATGCGTACTAGTCATTAGAAGTGGAAATTTTCATTTGTTTGAACAATACTAGCGTGCTAACCAGGAAACATCACGAGTTCAGTAATCATGAAAAAAGTTAAAAATGGTCGCATTCGAAAGAGTATCTTTAGAAAAAAATTTGACCCAAATATTGTGTGCCCTCGTCCTTTTGTTTTTGAGATATGGGGGGGTCAAAGTCTGTCGAAATCTTACGAAAATTCGCCAAATTTTAAGACTTGGCAAGAAATGGAAAATACCACGTGATTTCATCGCCTGCGTCTAGCAAGACTCTCATTTCCATTTCTGGTCATCTGCAAAGCGCGTAAACGATGTTTCGAATTAACCCTTTACTTGTGTAGGTAAAATTAAAAAGTAACTATGAAGCCTGTGAAATGGAAACTAGAGAGCTTTATCCAGAGGAGCTACAACTTTATAACGAAATTGAACGTAGGATTTAACTTTGTAATCGTGATAATAATGCATTTCAGAATTTAAGTGCATTTCAAGTGTGTTTTACTTAACTAATTTAAGTTTGTACTCTTGTTATGAAATGTGTTGTAAGTAATTAATAATTATGTACGAGAATTAATATGAATAAGTAAAAAAAAACATGCTTATTAAAGCTTATATATTGAAAATAAAATGGGTAGTTTTTGATGTTGAAAGAACATGATCATGGATTGTAGTATCCCAGCTCTTATTTATTTTTTCAAAAGTTATTATCATTCATGAAGTTTTATTGTCTGACCACTGCTAGCGAAAATGTTTAATTTAAAATCGAAAAAAATAATAATTAAAAAAAAAGAAAACAACGGATAGTAAATGTCAAAAATTTGCACAGCAAAACTAACGATGTCGGAAATTACTTCATAACAGATTCTTATCAAAAATTTTATAGTCGACGTTCATTACAACAACCCCTGTAGTTCGAAAAAGTCTGTCACTGCAACTGAAAGTCGCTATAACGTAAATGCACATCATATTGCATGTTATTTAGTCATTTTTAAAAATACTGAAGTCACTTTTACCAATTATGTTTCACGTTAAAAGGGAATTCAAGTTCGAGCAAAATAAAAATTAATACAGTTTTTTTTTTTTTTTTATTTGACTTGTTAGAGGGTTTACACATAACTTGAAAATGATACACATAACGAAAAACACACTGAAAATAACTGACAAAAATCGTTTTTTTTTAATTTGAGAACATGGTTTGAAATCTTTAAAAATGTCGTTTTCTTCGTACAGTAAAACCTGTAAAGTTGACCACCCTTGTAAGTTGACCACCTGTCTATGTTGACCGCTTTTGTCAGGAACAGAATTAGTCCTATCTCATATAATGAAGGAAAACCTCTGTAACTTGACCACCTCTCTATCTTGACCACCTGTCTATCTTGACCACTAATGTACACCAAATTTGGTCTGGAGTATTGTAAAAAACCCTTTGTAAATTGACCACTTGGCTTATTTTTTCAAACTTTCTCCAGCATATTATTTTATTTTATTATTTATTCATTTATTTATAATAAGAATAATAATAATGTTTTTTTTTTTTTTTTTTTTTTGATAGCTTTCAAAGAATGTTTTTAATGCTTTGACGACATAATATCATTTTACTAACTTAACAGCAGCAAAAAGTTTATGCTGCTCTTTATTCTCCAAGCTTGTTTTTCATTTGTTGTTCTATTTGAGATAGCTTTTTGTACTCTGTTCAATGAAAATAGGTGTCAGTAGAAAAGTTCAAAGTCTTTTCTTTCAGTTGCAATACGTTGTGGCAACACAGGAATTCTGCTAAAAAGAGCAGGCGCGGATCTATACATTTTAGGTCCCCTGTAACAAAATATGTAGGGCCTCTCCCTAGTGAGCAGCAGTGTCAATTTGAAAAGCGATAAGCCTTAGTGCTAGTTTTTTTTCCATCAATTTCTAGGGTCGTTAGCCCTTTTAAGGACGCGGGCCCTTCGCACTGCGGGTACGCAGATCTGGGCCTGCTAATGAGTAATGAGTAAAGTTACATGTTTCTGGTGCGAGGTATTAAGCGATAGGACATTTTAATTTTGCCTTTATGAACTGGGAGAGTCAAGCTTGTTGCTCTTTGTGCTATAAATTTTACATAAAAAGGCTTCAAAAAGAAAGTTAGTGGAACTTGAGATTAATAAAAAGTACGAAATATTAAAAGTCATTGAAAATGGAGAAAGCCAGAGAAAATTAGCTGGCATATATGGAATTTCTAAAACTCCAGTGTCTAATATAGTTAAAAACAAAGGAAAAATAACAAAAGTATTTGAATAGTATTTTTAATTATTGTTTTACTTTCAATAATGTTAAACAATGAAAGTGGAGAAGAACAGAAGAATTAAGGATGAATTCCTCAAAAAAATGAATACATGGTGCAAGAATTGACAAAAAAAAAAAAAAAAACATTACCGCCCTTTATAAGTTGACCACCAGTCTAAGTTGACCGCCAAAGCACTGCACCGCGAGTGGTCAACTTACACAGGTTTCACTGTATTTAGATACTGTTGAAGACTTCAGATTTACGACTTTTCAAAAAGAAAAAAAAAGACTTTAAAGTGTGTTTACCGTTTTTCTACGGTTATCATATTTTTTTCAAAACAGTTTCATCATCGAATAAACTGTTTCAGTGGAAATATTTCACCCGCAGAAGCATAAAAGTTTTAAACATCAGTTTTTTAACAGTCTTAAGAATAACAAAAAATTCCATTGTTTTTACAATAAAATAAAACAAATATTTCGGGCTGTGGCGTTTTCCCCTATACAGTTGCACGTTAATATCCCGGAACACAAGCCCCTAAAAATTTCAATGCCGCAGTCTGTGCCACGACACCCCGCGCCATGGTAGTCACCCCGAGTAAAGAATTAATGCGCTATTTCTCACGCGCTTTGGTGGTGACCAAATATGGAAGTGAAATGTCTTGTCAGATGCAGATGTTGAACTCGCGCCGTACCTTCCATTTCTGAACAAAACTTGCTAAATTTGGCGATTTTACTAAAAATTTCGGCAATTTTTAAGACATCATATTTCGATAACGTGGTCACAAGGGCACGTAGTTTCAGTGCCATAAACATGTTTTCCAATGCTCTTTCGAATGCCACCAATTTGGAATTTTTTTGAATTTCCTTGATCGTGATGTTTCCTGGTAAGATGTGCTTGGATTTCCAATTTAATATCTGACGATACTAATGACTAAAAAAAGTCAAAATGTTACCATTGTAACTAAGCAATGTCTTGCTGGCAACCGAAATCGAAAGACTTTCTTTTCTTAAATACACAAGAATTCTCACGAAGGATAGCAAAATTAAAAGTAACAAAATTTAAACATACAAAAATTCAATTTTCAAAATCAGAACAGATCTAACGGTACTTCTATATGGTATGAACGTCCATGGTAACACATTCAAAAGAGGAGCTATTGATTAGTTTTAGCACAGTGGTCCCTAGTCTTAGTATAAGGGTCTGTAAGATTTAGTATAACCCCGACCCCCTCGCCCCAAACATTATTAGGAGGGAGCTACGCTCTGTCTTTTTACTTCCTTTTACAAAAAGGAAGTATTGTATTCGCAAAAACATTTTCACCCAAAAATCGGCCTTAATTTCCCATTTGCTAACCCCCGAATTAATGTTATGTTTTTTTTTTTTTTTTCAACCCGACCATACGTGGATATGTGCCTAGGAACGTACAGACACCCGAAATATCCATTTGACGATCCCCGAGTTAATTTACAACGAGTTTTCTCGTGACGTCTATATGTACGTATGTATGTGTGTATGTATGTCGCATAACTCAAGAACGGAATGTCCTAGAGAGTTGAAATTTTGGTACGTAGACTCCTAGTGTTGTCTAGTTGTGCACCTTCCTTTTTGGTTTTATTCGTATGCTCCAAAGGGAGTCTTTTGCCCCTTTTTGGGGGGAAATCATTATTAATTTCGATGTAAACTCAAGCGGTGTTATAATCTGGCAGACACTTGGCGATATATCACCAGTCTTTTGGTCGCCAAGTTTTGTTGCCAACTTAGCGACAAATTTGGCGATTTTTTTTTTTTTATTTATTTATTTATTTTTTAAAATCTAGTTTCAATTTGGCCACTGTTGGTGGTATTTAGAGAGTAAACTATTGAATCATATTAAAACTGCCAATAATGAGAAAATGACATTAAATTGGAGTAAAAGGAAGCCAGGTGATGCACCCCCCCCCCCCCCCATCAGCTCATTTAAGTTAACTTTCGATGCACCCTCTTTGCCCATTTGAAGTTCTAATAAAAATTCATTACTAAAGTATAAAAGTACTCATATTAAAAATCAAAAAACAATAATTCGAACAATAAAAATAATTACGAATACGATTACATTTTTTAAAAGCATTGTTAACCAGTTTTTCAATGATGATTACGATTATAAAAGAATCAGATGTAAGGATTACAATCACACAAGGATCCGAAAAGGCGATTATGCCTATAATCTAAAAGGGAAGATTACGAATGCGACTGCAATCCTACTGTTTACCGATTAAAATAAATCGCAATCTGGTATTCAAACACTTGAGTTACAGAACAGATTAAAGATGCATGGAGAAGCTGTACGAATGTCGAAAGTCCAACAATGCTTCAAGAAAAAAACAGAAAGAAATGAAAAGGCCGGAAAATGTTCACGATTTGGAAGACAGCTCGTGCTATCCGTGACAACTTAGAGATATATATGGACAGGAAAAAACAAAATCAAAGACAACGTGATCGGCAATCAAATGCGAGGAGTTTCTAAGGCCAAAATTAAATAAACAATTAAAAGAAAAGCTTTAAGTCTTTTCTGGAGATAAAGCGAAAAGCCCCGGGGCTGACAAAAACCGAAGAGGCAGAACTTGTATCGGAAAAGAGTGACAAGGAAGTGAAGAACGGCACCAGACTGGACTGACAACCCTGAAGGTAAGACGATCCCAAGAGTAGGTTAAAATGAGTTTTGTGTGTCTGAGGCAAAGTTTTTTTTTTTTAAATGCTACTTCGTTACATTGCAAAATGCTGATTAAAATCAAATTTTATCAATATGATGCAAGTCTATACGCAAATGAAATCACTGCAGCACAAAAATTTATCAAAACCGGCCAATTTATAACAATCGAAAATTGCTGCAGAAAATTTCAAAGTAAAAGAAGTGTTAAAAAATCACCAAAGCAATTGACGCTCGATTTTAAGAACTCTTGGGCACTACGAAAAATATTCACAAATCCTAGAACGCAGAGTTCATGAAATCGGTTTTGTTTCAATAAAAGAGTTTTAATTCCTAGTAGTTCGTAAAATCGTTAACGTTTGTAAATTGGAGTTTCGTAAAATCAAGCACAAACTGTATTTGAGCAAAAGTTTTACCTATAGAGAAGTATTTTACAAATTTCGAGAGTTCTGAACTCAAAATTATACCCAGATAGAAAATATTGCAAAATTCAATCAACGAAAAGAAAATGTCATGCATGAATTTAAACTTTTTAAGTCCTAGAAAGCAAGAAGCAGTAACACTTTCCGAAATGATAAAAAGTGTACCAAAATTTTCAGAAAAGAAGAATACCGCGTTGTAAAACTTTGACCAAGGTCGAGAGGGGGAGGGAGCAAGATTACGGTAAAAATTGAAATCAGAAAACACTAGGCTAAAAAATAAATTCTCTAGACCAAAAAAAGCAAATTTAGCTACGATAGATATCCAAAAATTCCACCACAGAAAAATGAGCTACCAAGATTTCTGCAAAAGCAAAAAAATACTATACGTATTACAAAGGCAGAAAAAGGAGCAAATCAACTTCTTTTCAAGGCAAAAAACTGCATTAAAAAGTTTACCCAAAGAAGAAAACTATCACTAAATTTTAAAAAAGATAGGAAATTGTGCTGGAAAAATTTTACAATACCAAGAAAATAAAAATTGCGAAAACTTCAGCGAGACATTTTAGAAATATTTCCCTTCGCCAGATATTGCACAAAGCAAATTGCTTTCAGAGATAAAAATAGTAATAAAGCATCATAGGTTATTAATACCCAAAACAAACAAGCAAAACATTGGTGTTTAAAAGTTGAACGATCAAAACAAAAACTGTTCAAGGAATAGCAATTAAGAAAGCCGAGCATGACTTGAATCCAAAGCTGTCTCGCACATTATTATGCTTTGAATAAAAAAATTAAAAAAATAAATAAATAAATAAACGTAATAATGCTTGAATATTGTGAAGACCAGCGTATCGAAGAACTCATTAAGAACAAACAGAACACAAAAGCAAAGTAAACATCCACCTAGCTTGAATTAAAAACAAAATGGCAACGTGCGCGAGTCATCAGCAGAAAAAAAAAACGCTTGGTATAAACATGGTGTATTGTGGGATACCAAAAAGGCATTATTCACAGATTAGTGTTTTGTTTTAGCAGGCCTCACTCCATTGATTTCTCACGAGAGGAATAACACTTCCAGATAACAGCCAATGGATGTAAACAGCACCGAAGAAAACAGATCATTAGATATTTTCCTTTATGCGCAGCCTGTGTCCAACAAGGCAGAGAGATCGGAAGAGCTTGTAGGCCTTTTTGTTGCTGCTGTTGTCTTCTTCCTTTAAAAAGTCAGTGGTGTGTTAAAATTCCCCCATTCGGTATACATTCCACAGCCGTGACGTCACACAAAACGGAAAGGAGGGGGTGCTGGTGACATGTGCCGCATTTGTGATATCGTTTATGTTTGAAGGGCTCGGAGGAAATTAATCAGAGCACAGATGAAAAAAAAATCAAAGCATGTCATACTTTTTTTTGACCAGATCAGTCTTTAGCAATGTGACGAGTTATTCAGTAAAATTCGTAACAGAATGGTATTTCAACCAAGAGATGGTTGAACCGATCCTGTGGAGCAGCAAGGGGAGATTGGGGGTGAACACCCCACCCCCCAAGCCATTGGTTTTAACATAAATGCAAATTCTAATACTGTAGTTGATGCATATGAAAGGGCTGTTTTTTTTTTTTTTTTTTTTTTTTTTTTTAACCTTCAGAAGGTATTTTTGATCAAAAAATCCCCTTCAGAAGGCATTTTTGATTTTAAAAAAAACCCCGAAGGTGTTTTTTGTCAAAAAAAAAAAAAAAAACCTTCTCCAGAAGATATTGGGGTTCCAAGGCGCGCGTAAAGAATAAAAAGCGGGGGTAAGCAGAAAAAGATGTCATCAGAAATTTCGCTAATTTTAGCAAAAACGCTGTAGATTTTCTGTAACAATTTTGCATTTGTTCTGCACAGTATCTGCAGATCTCTTCAAATTAGAGGTAAATCTTGAAGACCCCACAAATGATGTTTATTCGGCTCAAAATTCGACAATTTCGCAAGAAAAAACCATGAGATGGTAATCGCTAATAATTTAATGATATGATGGCGGTAAAACGTGAAAGATTAACGATTTTGAAAAAACAATTTTTTTCGTGCAAAAATGTCGAGTTTGAGCCAACTATGCATTTTTGAGGGAGCTTTACATTTACTTCCGATCTGAAGATATATGCACACGATTTGCAGTACTTCAGAAAAATTACTTTAAGATATTTGCAGACAATCTGCAGAACATTTTGTCATCTTTTGTCGACCCCCTTCCCAATCCATTTACGTCCCTTACGGCTCTGAGGGCGGTCATTCCGAGCTCGTCAGCTTGCGAGATCGCGATTCTCGCTCACGTGATCGGTTGTGACGTATAAATGTCGCAAAGTAGCATTCTAATCTACTCGAACCTAGCAGCAAGATAAGTTCAGGAAGAGGTGAAAAGTTTTAGCCTCAAATATCACCGAACATTAGTTTTGGGAGGTGAATAAGTAAAAAAAAAAAACATGAGTAAAAAATTTCACCACAATTCGGTCGCACAACTGATCAACTTTCAGATGCTATTTAAGTGAGATGGGATATGATTTAACCTTTACCAAAGGATACTTATGCAAATTAAATTGATACCCAAGCAGTACATAAAAATGCTATGTATGTAAGGCTTTGTGAGTAAAATGATCATAATGGGAAATAATAAAGATAAAAATATTATATAACCGCAGTTCACAATCAAATATCTACATTTCCGTTATTAAATAACACCACTTACTCATCCCCACACATTTTCTACTTTTATTTATTTATAAAACTCGCCGCAAAGAAAGATCTTCGGCCGTGTATAGCCGTTGCCACTCACCATGAAACGAAATCACATGGTCCGTTTCGGAGAATAAATTTTTATTACGATTTCTCTATCGTTCTTATTTTTTCCCCTGCCCGCCATCTTTGCCCTGCAGTCTTTTTACACGCTCCAATGGGAAACTCGGAGCATTGGGGGAAAAATGTAGGGAGAAATGAATTTTCTAACCCATCGCTCAGTTTTAAAATAAAGAAAAGAAAAAAAAAAAAAAGGCTTGACCCCCCAAAGGGGAAAAAAGGAATAGAATTTATCAAAAAAAGAATGTTGCTTCCCCAATCATATTCCGTTCCTTTTAAAGCGACGCTTTTATAAGCCTGATAAAATAAGAAGACCATGTAAGATATTGGCCTTTTTGTAAAGGACGAAGAAATACAGCGATCTTTTCGGCCATTTCATGTAACAATTTATAGAGCACTAGTATTTAATGCAGCACTAACTGAAAGTAGCAGCTAAAACTTTTTAAAAAATCATTGAGTTATGACATTCATTAGTTTTGTGGATGTTTTGCACTTGGACATATATAAAACAACCATTCTTATACATAATTAAAAGTATTAAATTATATACTATTTCTTTTCAAAATTCACTACTTTGTGAACAAAATATTACGAATGGTATAGATTCTCTCAAAATTAAAATAATAAAGAGTTATTTGTACAGTCAAACACGCTTATAAAGAGCAGATTTAACGAAAGCCCGGATTTAGCAAGGAAATTAGAAAGATTTGTTTGGTAGAATGTTAAGTCTACAGGAGCTAAACTCGTTTTAAGCGAGCAATATTTTTTGATTCATAAATTTTCCATCGACTTTCAGCTCAGCTTATCTTTTTTTTTTTTTCTGGAAAAAAACCTTTATAGCGTTCTGAAGTCAACTGAAAGTTAAGGGATAAGTCATAAACCCTGAGAACAAGGATATTGTAACTCGAGGATAGTGATTTCTGATTTGTGTGCAGTATCAGTTGATGATCTTTCCGTACAGTATCATTCCTGAATGTTGTTTCTACGGAAGAGCATAGCATATGATACAGAAAACATATGTACAGGGATTAAAAGTAAAACGAATTGTTTATTTACTAATATTTTTAGCAATGAATGACCTTTTTTTTTTTTTTTTTTTTAAGAATTGTTTCATGTTAAATAAATACAATAAAAGATTTAAACAAGCTTCCAAGGACTCAAGTTCAAGCCAATTCTGACGGATAAAAAAGATAGAAAGCGACGAAGATAACGACAAATGGGAAGAACTTCAAGAGGAAGAAACCTCAACATACACTATAGCTTTTGATCTGTAGAAATAATTTTCAAAACCAGGGGTGCAAATGACCATGGTTTTTGGGCGATGAGCACTCCTCGAACACAATAACACTAGTATGTTGTGGCCATCACGAAACTTTCTTCTATATTTTTTTTTTTTTTCTGATCCCTCCCCATGCTTGACGAGGAAGCAATATTCCCAACGAAAACAAAATGACACATGCAAAAACTTGACGACTATCCCAATGTCTGAATTATTGCAAAAGCTAAGCAAAGAGCGAAAATTGAAAGTTATTTTAAAAGCCTTGCTTGAATGAATTACAAATATTTTATTTGTTAACAAACATAAGATGGCAACAGTTAAAAATTTTAAATCATTGAGATAATATTTCCTATCATTTCCATACAATTAAAATCACGAGAAATACGCAGACGACAATCTATTACGATTTATCTTTCTTATTGTTGCATTAATAAAAATATTTTTATTCGCAAAAAAAAAAAAAAAAAAAAAAAATCAACACCTCTTGGAGCGATCGGCGTCAAAATAGAACCAAAGCCTGTTTACATATGGATTCACATATACAGTAAAATCCCTCTAATACGGACACTATCGGGACACCTTTTTTTGTCCGCAGTAGAGAGGTGTCCGCAGAACAGGGGTTTAATAATGTTATTTGCATTGGAACTGGTTAATTAAAAATTGTCCGCATAAGAGGGGTGTCCGCCTTTGAGGGGTGTCCGTTAGGAGGGGTTTCACTGTATTCCAAATTTCAACCAGAACGTAGCATTACTTCTTGAGATAGGGCACTCAAAATGGAAAAAAAGAACGGGTGATTGCGCTGCCCCCTTTTTAGCTGTTGACACAAAAATAAAATCAGTTCTTATACCTACTAAGGGCTACTTGCCGATAAATTTTTCTTTCATTCCGTTCATTATTTCTTGAGATACAGCAGTCACAATTGACGACAAAAAATAGCTCAACCCCCGTTTGAGTTATTGACACCAAAATTGAATCAGCACCTGTTCCTGTTAATACCAACATATGGACCAAATTTTGTTTGATTCCGCCAGTAACTTCCTGAGGAATAGCAAGCACGCGTAACTCGAAAAACGTCCCATTGCTCCACCCCCCTTGGAGGAATTCGCGCCAAAAACTAATGGGCACAAGTTCACATAGGGGCACATATGTGTACTAAATTTCGTTCGATTTCATGCGGTAGTTTTTGTTGTAGAGCGGCCACAAAAAACTGGTCACACACAGACGTGACACACATACATACACACACACACATACATACATACACACACACATACATACACACACACACACAGACAGACAGACATTTTCCAAAAATGGTCGAAATGGACTCAGCACACCTCAAAACGTTCGAATCCGTCAAAATTCGAAATTCGAAAATTTGCACGAATCCAATACTTTCTTCTATATATTAGATATAGAAGAAAGTAACAAGAAAGACGCAATAAGACGATTCAAAGCAAAATACCCAACTTTTTTTGGCACCTACTGAAATTAGAAAAACAAAGCAAGTATGTCCTAATTTTTAGTAGCTTTTTGAGAACCCGTTTTTTACGAGCACTCGGTTATAAAGAGAAAATATCGCAGTCTTTTCGCACTCGCTATAACAAAGTTCGACTGTACCACCAATTTTGCTGTCAAAATTTTTGAAAAAAAAATAATAATAAAAGCGGTGAAAGGTTGCTAAGTACCAGTAAAAACTGTAGGTAAAAAGAATCCATCACGTGGAGCAACTCAATCCAACCAGGATCAGTTTTCAACCCTTTTTAGAAGACCAATTAAATTTCTCTAACGTTACTCAGGATCTTTCTTCACCAAATCTCAAAAATTGCTAGCAAAGAAAGAGAGAGAAAAAAAAAAACCTTCATTGCTTTTAAACTTTTTTGTGTGTTACGTACACATGGCTTCAGAAATTCCTTTTCATATGCATACCAATGTTTTAACCACCAACACATGGGCAAACTAGAATCTTGCCACGATCGTGCATTCAAGGTAATTGAAAACGCATGCAAGCAACAAATTCTTCCTCCGGGGCATCTTGGAGAACTAAGCGACTGGATGGTAATATTCTAATGCTATTCTTAACATATGAATAAATGAAAATAAAGAGTAAAAAATAAAACGACCCATCTGGCGAGAAAGAAGAAGAAAAAAAAAAGAAGAAAAGCTTCGTCCACGGATGGCTGGCTTCTTCAACAGTTCTGTAACTGTAGAATTCGCCCGCGAAAAAGCCTTTATAATAGGTAATGAAGGCCTTATCTACACTTTCAGTGCTTACACTAAAGCAAGGGGACTCCATTATTTGGCATAGCAAACGATCTTTTTTTTAACACCCATTGCCAACACGAGAAGTAAAAAAAAAGGTAAAACAAAAATAAAATAGGCAAGCAATTCCACGCTCAGAATAAATAATACGCACTTTTATACGTGATTGTTAAGGTGGTTATACGACAGACTGCTTGTTTATTCATAGTGCTTTGTTTCATAATGCAAAGGATCTGATGGTGCAGTAGGCCTTTATGATGCCATAACGTTGCCGTAAGTGTGGCTAGATATTTGCCTTTCAATGCCCACGAAGGAGTAGTAGTAACGTCACAGAGGACGAGCCATGATATCGCTAAATGATTGGCAGTTAAATTTCCACGTTGACCAACATGCATGCATATATATGGCAAATGATAGGCATAATCGAACCGTACAGAGATGCATTGGGAATTTAATTATTGTGGTTTAATTTATTTTAGTATATATTAAAAGCTATTTCCTAAGGATGCTGCTTGGAATACTTTTTGTCAATATCCTGTCGGGAGAAGATTTAATTTGATAGGACAGTGTATTTTTATCTTGCTTATGACAATTTCTCCACAAAATTTGGTAATGTAACATTTTTTTCTTCCAAATTTAACTTATTTTCCAAAGTCCGAGCCAAAAAAGAAACTTGACTCCAAGAAAAAGTTTAACAAACTACCCCCCCCCCTCCTCGAAATAGAATTTTTGGGAAGGGGGGAATTCTCAACTTACCAAATAAACACTGAATTCACACATAATATAGAGACTTAAAGAGAGAGTCTAGAAAAAATGTCCCTTGCGTAACGCTAAGTTTTTAATTTTATACAAGTAACTATTAATTAAATATGGGATTAATTGTTATGCTTTGATAGTATATTAAAGCATGTAATATTGCCCAACAGCATTATTTTTTGAAGGCTTTGGTTAGCTGGAAAAAATAAAAAAAAACTTTGCGTAACGCACGGGTCATTTCTTCAAGGATCGCCCTAAGGCATTAAAAAAAAAAAAAGAATATTGAACAATACTTTCTCCAACTTATTTTCCAATGTCAGAGCGAAAAAAGGAATTTGTCTCCAAAAGTAAGTTCAACGAGCAAATCAACAGGGGCACCTCGAAATTTAAATTTTGAGAAGGGGGGAAATTCTCAACTTACTAAATGAAACTCCGAATTTTATCGAATAATAAAATCTGAACATTCATACATAACCTACACATAATGAGAAGAGACTTGAGGCCATTTGAAAAACAATATATAAATAAAAATATCGCATTACTTTCTCAATATTTGCCAGATTTTCAGACAAAGTACGCCGAAAAAACGAAATTTTGCAAATCTACCGTGTCTTCATATTGCGGCATCCATGAAAATATATCTTACATGAATGAAAAATAGTTCTTTTTAATTCAACTTAAAATACTCTTACTGTGTAGTTGACAACCTAAAGGTGAAAAATCGCCGATATGGATATAATAATTTCAAAATCATAGATTTTTGGTTTTACTCCGTCTCCAGAGCCCGCACTAAATTTTGATTCAATTCTTTTGTACTATACGCATTTTGATATGTAAACTTTCTTACATACTTTTCATACTAAAATACCAACAATTTTAAAGGGTATTTAAAACTATATACAACAGCATAAGGACAACCTTGGAAACACTATTTTTTTCTTCTCACGTGTGATGAATAGAATTTCCTCCAACAATATTCAATGGCTTGGGAAAAACACATAGCAAAATGGCTTTTCAAAAGAATGTGAAAGTGTTTTTTAAGCAATTTTCAATAATACATGCAAGAAAATAGGATTGAATGACAAAGAACAATTTCTTTCATAAGTTCAAAAAAACCTCAATGCAAAATGGCTTTTGTTAGATGGCGAAACAAAAGTGTTACTTAAAATGCAAACCAAACCATCGATGACTAATTTCACTTTAAACAAAGAATTGTTCTACACGGCAGTAATATATAGAAAAAAGTAATGATCGTTTTGAAATGTTGCTATGATAGTGGAAGACAGTAAAATTCTTATAAAACTTGAAAAACAAAGCCACTTTACCAACTAATTTCTTGAAAATTTTACAAGAAAAACGTGTACGAAACAGATGTTAGGATGCGTCGAAAACTATTGGAGAGCAACTCTCCCAAATATTTTGAGATCTTAGAAGCAAAGCAGTGCACAGTGGCCATAATTTAACGACCCACTTTACAGTTGCCTAGCAATGAAACTGTTGCTCAGAAATTAACGAAATTTTGTGTAGAACAAAATGGGAATTTGTTCTGAGAGAATTTTTTAAAAAGTTCAAAATTTTGCCATCAGAGGGATTTTTTTAATGAGTTACACATTTCACACTTCATATTTAGGATAGTTTAAAATTTTCCTACGACAAAACATGTTCAACATGACGACCATCGTTTTTTACTACCTTCTGGAGTAGTGAGCTAGCTTGTTCTACAGTTGACCGCATTGTGCTTCAGGAAATGCTAAAAACAGGGGTGCCCACCTAGGCATGGCGCAGACTGCGCCATTGAAATGGGAGAGGGGTTGAGGGGTATTTTTCACTTTTTTGAGGAGCTCTTGTTTTTGACGGGGGGACTTCGCGATATTGAGGGGGATGCGCCCTTGCTCTTAGGGGGGCACCCCTGCTAAGAACACGTCGTGAAATGCTTCTTCTTAAGTCCGGTCAAGTTCCAGGATTATCACTATTTACAAGAAGTTTGAAATGCCTCCAAAGCTAAAAGGGACACACGTGGATTGAATTTTGGGGGTCGGGACGGCTGCAGATCACGAAAATGGCGGCTAACACGCTCAGTAATTTTTAAGAAGCCTTTAGTACGAAGGTTAATGTGTGGAGGAGCTCTATCTGGTGAAGGTAATAAAAAGGATAGTGAAATCTAAATAATGAACCGATCGTTAACGCGTATTCCATTAAAAACTCACTCTGGTGGCGAAATTTTAATCTTTTTTTGTTGCTGTTGTTTACTCAAAAAAACTCCCATTTCTTCACAAAAATTTGGAAATTTCTGAGCAATAGTTTCGTCGCTTGACAACTACAAAGTAGGGTCGTTAATTATAGACACCCTGCTTATGTAGATGTGAGTAATTAAGGAATTTATTGAAGTCAATAAAGGCATCTAAATTAGTAATTAACCCAAAACCTAGCTAAAAAAAACTACGTCTTTAACCTGAAAATGCAGCAATTTCGAATTCCACTACCAACACCTAACAGTCACTTATCCAACAGGAACATTTCGAATAAAAGTACCCAATAAGTGCTTTTGAACCGAAAAAAAAATATCTTGCCACCTTGTCAGCGGGCAGACCTCATTTGGCGGCACCACTTTGGCAATAAAGCAGCAATGATCTGTCACTCTGGCAATATTCGAAGATGATCACGATGACTCATCACATTCATGCACCACGTGATGCGAAGAAAGTAAAGGGCCTTTCTCCACGAAGAATCGACATAGCGCAGTTATTCTAATGAATAGGCGTTGTCCAGTTGTATTTTGGGGAGACCACCCAGTCGGTGGCACACTGTCGCTCCGACAACGCCCACCCTTTGGAATTACACCTAGAAACCCTCTCTTAATACTTACGACTTTTCAACGTTTTCCTTTTTTTCTCTCCCCCTCCATTTTTACTTCTTTAGCCTGCGCATTATCAGCGAACTTTGCATAATGACAATCGATAAGTAATAAGGATGTTCGAATGGAATATTCTTTTCTCCTTTTCCGATACAAGAACAGACGTCGTGTAATATCCTTTTCTATTAATGTAATTTCCTTCTTTCTTTCCCAATATTATTAGTACCGGCTCGAAAAAGGAACAAGAACTCGGAGAGAACAAGCCGAGAAAAAAAACCTATTTAATCCATTGATTTCTGAAGCATTAAAGAATATGTTCATTAATCAAATGATAGAATTCAAGTTCTAAAAGATGTTAGCATTGATATTTAATAAGATAGTGCGCCTACAATACTGAAGTTTTTTCTTTTTTTCTTTCTTCTTTATTTTTGCATCAATACATACTCAACAGCTATTTTTACGCACTAAATACAGTTAGCACAACTTAGGTGTCACTTGAACCCTAATACAATGGTAATACAAACACAACCAATTCAAAAATTCAGCGACTAGAGTGTCAAATAGTCATATTTTGGTCGTTATGGAAATTTTATCTGACTAAGTTAACAATATGACCTGCTTTACCCATCAAAGTAAAAACCTATATCAGAACAGCATCTCATTTAATCGCTTCTCAATTATCCGAATGAGATGGATTTCAAACAGTTTAGTTTGTGTGGGACTAAACGTTTGTCGCAATATGGAGGAGAAAGCCAAAAGACAGTTTCTACTTCTTGAAAAAAAAAATATTATTATTATTAAATAAAAAAAATAAATAAAAATATTTTTAAAAAGGCAAGAATATCTAGTACTAATAATTTTTTAGATTGTTTGACCAACTACAAATGGGCTTATTTATGTTAATCTGACATGTTGACGCTTGAAATATTCTAGACTTAAATGTGCGATGACAAAGCTGACACTAAATACAAAGCAGCAATCAAAAAATAATCAAAAAATATTTTGCCAGTCAAGTAAATTCCGTCATAGAAAAATGCATGATGTCATAATCTGATCTCAAACAGATTCAACCAAAATCAGAAATTTGTAATAGCAAGAAAAGCGAATTCCTTGTTCCTAAAACGAAAGACGAACTTAAATCCTAAAGCCAATAAGGTGAGTACAGCCATGTTTTATAGCATCAATAACGCCATTCAGAATGAAGATACGACATAAATAAAGCATTTATCTTCAAGTCAACTCGAAGAATGCGAAATAAACGCCTCCTTTTCAACCAATCAGATACGAAAAAAAAAGTTTTAGAAAACTTTACGTCGATCATCCGTTTTTTGATGTCAAAATTCAAGCTTATTTATACGCCCAAGATGCGTGACGACAAAAAGTGAAAAAAAGGGTTTAAAAACGCAAGCATTATGTCTGTATTTCCGCGGCAAACTCAAAAGAAGATTCACGTTTTATACCTGCTTATGCATCCTTGATCACTTACGATCATCAGAACTGGGAAAAAAGGACTTAAAGACTACACCATGCAAGATTGAACCAGAAAATCGAGCGACTAGGATGGAATACCTAAAATAGAAGTCTTCGTTATTATTTCTTCTCGTCTCACAGTTGCTGTTACTGTCCTGCCTCCCAGACTGTTTTGCCATGGTCGACCGGCAAGCTCAGAAAGAGGTCATTATTACAAGTCCCTTCGTGCTCCACGTCATAACTCATCTTGGGGAAATTACCATGTCACTAAGTTTACACTACAAGCTGCATCATTGTCCCTCAAACAACTGCTTAAACAGCCGTAAACATTGTATATCATTTAAGTTGTGCATCTTATCGAAAGTAATTTTTCATAACTCCTGGACCAGTTTTTACTACAAGTGCAGCCTGGTGAATGCAAAAGCAGGTTTCTCCTTTGTCAAGAGAATTTTGTTGTGGATTGATAAAAACAATGAATCACTTTCGGGCATTCATCAAGAGATAAAAGTGTCAATTCTCTGTCAGGTTTTGGCTACAGAACACTGTTTCAGATTATAATAACATTTGGTTCTACGGATAGGGATTGGGCAATTAAAACGTGGATTGTTTGTATAGAATAATTTTATTTGTGTAGAGATAAAACGGGAAAGGTCAAAGGTCGTATGTAATGTTCAAGCCACAAATCTTTCTCCAAACGAGGTTAGACTACTCTTTACTAACTAAAATTATATTTGAAATCAATGATCATGGATTTAACGTCGTGCCGTGGACGTAATTGAATAACAGGAGGGATTTTTTTTTTTTAAACCTCTTCACACTTTATGTCCCACACTCACTATGTCTTCACTATTTTTAATTTTGGCACTTACACCTTCTTGCTTCACGCTGCCTCAAATGGTCTTAATTCCAAGGTGTATAACCGTTCGAATCGGGGTTTAATTTGCGTAGGAGCTCATGGGAGTTGAGCTCCAGCACTTCCTTTCAATTTTATGCAAATTTCAATATTTTAGGCAATATTCATTCGAAAAATAAGGTGCTCCGACAATAGGGCTCCTGCAGTCCTTTTGATAGAAACTAAGTCTTGGTTCAAACATACATTCTAAATTTATTAACAAAATCTGGAATACATTTTCTTCTTCGACATACATTGAAGACAGAAGGAAGAAAAAAGATTCGGATACTACGCACATTACGAAATTGAAATGATACAATGTCTGAATCATCCGAAGTTAAATTGATTGTCAGCTCTTCAACATAAGCATCATGCAACCCAAAGATGACCCAACGTAATGGGGTCGTTTCGAAAATTTTAAAAAGTATTTTTTTTTCTGAAAGAGCATGCTTAAAAACATAGGACCTGACCATTTTTTAAATAATTTATTTAAGTTTAATACTTTTAAAAAATTGCTTAAATCGGGACGCTTTTATTGTTTACGCTTCTGTCGTGAAACATCACAAATGATGAAATGCCATTCAATGTTGCCATTCCCCTAGCAAAATATTTAATTCGCATCTTTACTCACGTGTATTGGCAACGATATGGTTGATAGCAAGCGTAGAGCGCAATTTTAATTCGCTGCTTGATTATCATAACGTGGAAACATAGTAGAAGGATGCGCAAAATTGCATCATTTGTGACGTCATAAAGACCACGCCTTGTTTGGAAAATTGGACATTAAAAAAAATTAATTAAAAAATAACTGTTGAGAAAATTAAAATATTTTCTAGGTCTATGTTTTTTTTTTTTTTTTTTTTTTTTTGAGCAATCACGATTGCTTATTGTTCTCATTTGACTGTTTTTGATGTTCCGTGCCTTTTTTCAGCTTGGACCAGAAGCCACTGCAGCACCACCGCCAACCGGCCTCTGCAGGCGGCGCGGCGCGGCTGTTCCGGTCCTGAGCTATCCGCTTCTCCTGGTCGGAGGCGTCCATGTCCTACACACACGCACACTCACACACATAAACACACACACGCCTACGTGCATATACACATGCCTACGTGCATACACACAGGTCTAAGTACACACACAACTATGCACACGTAACCGCCTAGGAGGAGAGGCAGGCTTGGGGAGGGGAGGGGGACAGGAACTGTTTCTAAAAACAATAACTTTAATGAGTAGGGTCCTGTCTCAGTTCGTGATTGCGAAAAACATAATTTGAATTCAAAATTTCAGAATTCAAATTAATTTTTTTTTTTTTTTTTGCTCATTCTATCCATTTCAATGACTAAAAGTAGTACTTTTGACTGAAGGAAACCACCCCATTGGTAAGTGATGCCAAAGATGATTCAACTGTATGTTTACAATTTCAAGATGAAGAACTTTTGTAACGATACTGTTGTTGTGAAGAAAACTTTTTGAGAGTTATGAAAGGTTAACTACCGTAAAAGCACTTATTTTCGTGAGCCAGTCGCAAGAGCGTATATTTAATCATGGTGAAATATTTTTTCGCTTTACAGTTTCAATTTTAAGTTCGTTCATATAAAATTTGCAAAATTTTCAGCTCGAAAAAATCACCGATACCTTAATTTTCGCGAAAAGAAGTGCTTTTACAGTGTTCAAAACTGCGTGTTCTTAAAGCTTAGAGGGAGAAAATACTTTGGAAGGGCATTGTTTTTCAAATTGCTAAGATGGTCAAATTTCTAAGAAACTCCATGCACAATTGGCTGTAATTTCACTTCAATGACGGAAATGAATGTTTAACTGCAAATGAAAATAAATATCCGGTTAAAAAAAAAAAAAAAAAAAATCTGCTAAAAAATCGAAATAAAAAGATATTTTTCTCATGGTCAAAACGGGAAAGGAAAAAAAAGTTTTATTTGCTATCTTACCACGTCTTTTGTGTTAAACACAAGTCTTTGATTCACTTCAAAAAGTATGCGCTTACCGAAACTGAAATTACTGAAACGGAAGAATAATTTTCCAGCAAAATTGTTCTGCAAACTTCTAAGTGCAGGCAGGAAGAGCTCCAGCCAAGCTGGGGTTTTTTTTTTCTCCCTAACTTAAAACTACAACAAACAAATAATAATCAATTTTGCTGAAATGAAAAGCTAATGAAATTGAAAATGCGTTCACAGACGATAAATAACACGAAGCTATAAGAACGGCGTAAACAAACACACAACGGAAAGATATAGGAAGCGAAAAGTAAAAAAAAAATTTTAAAAATATTCTGAAAATAAACTGGCTTATATTCAAAATTTTAGGATAATTCATCACGAAATTTCAATTTTTAACAGTCGTCAAACGTTACAAAAAACTCAAAATTTTGAGAAAAAGAAGAAATGACCATTTCCAAAAATGTAGTACTCGCGCTTAAGTAGTCGCCACCGAGTAAAATGCGATAAAATCGTAAATTCGGCGAAATAAACGGATTGATTTAGCGAAAACACTATTAGCACACAAAAAATTATCCGAAATTTTCACAAAAAATTACAAAATAAAAAAAAAGTATAAATAAGAAAAATTACGATAATAATAAAAAATATTTTCTTCGATCCCCAAAATTGTCAAAAGATAGTTTTAAAAAATCCGCAAAAAAATAAATAAAATAAATAAACTTGTCTGACTGAAGTGCATGATGCATGTTTACATTTTTATTTTTTTTTAATTATACTCTGTTCAGGTCGAAGTTTCCACAGAAAAATGTTCATAAAACTTAGCTTTTGGCGAAAATTTTTACAAATTGGCCAATTTACTAGCTAACAATTTGAAATACCTAGCGCCCGCCCAGGAAATGATTGGCAAATTTGCAATTGAAATGAACTATAGGAGGCGCTGCAGTCTCAGTCTAATGGCGACTGAACGAGGTAAAACAAAGACCGACCTTCTTACATGCTATGACCTGTCCAGTGTGGCGTATTTTTCATCTTTGGATATTTGGTTTAATCACCGTAAGGCGGCCTATTCAAGCTATAGAACGGTGAATACTAATATTTTCAGCGGTTTGTATAAAACAATTTTATTTGTTTGTATAATGAAAATATACAATGTATACTAAAAATTATTTGTTTAAAATATTCACTATTTTAGAGTTTATTTTTCTAGCAGTGAATGCAATGAAATGTAATTAGATACATAATTTACAGCGATATTTCAGCCTCTCGCACTGATTTTAACAAAACAAAGTCATAAAAACGAAAATGCGAATGTATTCGAAATCTAGGAATTAGTTAAAGGGCTATTTCACAATATTTTGTCCAAAAATAGAGTTCGCAACTGGACACTTTTTTTGCCATAACTATTTAGTTTACCGTTTGAATACCACAAAATTTTATTCCGAGTTAGTCCTACTAACACACAAACTCAAAATAAAACAATATGCTAATCAAACAGTAAATTAAATAGTTATGGCAAAAAGAAAGTCAGGTTGCGGACTCGACATTTGGACAAAATACTTTGAAATGGCCCTAAAACAAGACCACAGCGGAATAAAATTCAGGCCGATATTGTACACGAATCCTGTTTATTCCCAGAGTATAATACTCGAAATAACAATCACTATCTTCCAAAATTATATGCAATAAAAAGATATTAATAGCTGTGTTATTTTCAATATTTGATCAAGCGCAGAATGTAATTGAACTACCTTGATAACATTTAAAACATAAAATAACACTTAGGGTTTTATGTACAGATAACCACTATCACTCCAAAGCTAATGATAAAACTAAGAGCAGAAAAATAATAGAAAAAACATTTAGGAATTGAAATATTTTCAAGTTTTACAGTGAAGTTCATTACCATTGGCGTTTCGAAAATTGCAATAACTCGTGGTAGAAGACTGTTAAGGTATTCTAGGCCATTTGTATGCAATTCACAACCATATCTAAATTAAACCATGTTTTAATAACACTCGTTTCAAGAGCCAAATTCTGTCCCGATAAGGTAAACAGCAGCATCTGCACATTTTTCGTTTGTTTTTGCATTTTGTTATCTATTTTACTAAAGTTAATTGTATAAACTAGCCAATTTGGTTCCCGTTGAAAATAAAGCACAAAAAGAACGTCACATTCCAACATTTTACTAGTGTTTGTATGAGAATCAACTACGTTTCTCCCCCCCCCCCCCCTGAATTTCTCAAAAACTTATTTTTCGTAGATACTGCCGTTTGCCCCTCTACGGTAGAATGGGGTCGTTTCCAATATTTTAAAAGTATTTTTTTCTGAAAGAACATGCTTAAAAACATAGGATCTAACCATTTTTTAAATAATTTGTTTAAGTTTAATATTTTTAAAAAATTACTTAAATCGGTGATCTTTCATTGATTACATTTCTTGCCGATGACATCACAAATGATGAAATGCCATTGTGTTGCCATTGACAGAGCAAAATATTTAATTCGCATCTTTACTCACGTGTATTGGCAATGATATGGTTGATAGCAAGCGTAGAGTGCAATTTTAATTCGCTTCTTGATTATCATAACGTGGAAACGCGGTACAAAGATGCGGCAAATTGCATCATTTGTGACGTCATCAAGAGAGCGCCTTGTTTGAAAAATCGGACATTTTAAAAAATTAATTAAAAAATAACTGTTGAGAAAATGAAAGAATTTTCTGGGTCTATGTTGTTTTTTTTTTTTTTTTTTTTGGCTTATTCTATCAATTTCAGTGACTAAAAGTACTACTTTTGACTGAAGGAAACAACCCCATTGTCTAGGTGTGTTTTTAATTACTGTCCAAGAAAGTTACTGCCCACCTCCCAATTCTATAAATTTTCGTATTAAAATTTTAGCATCACTTGAAAACCTCGCAATTCGCCCCACTAGTCTGAACGAGAATCAAACGACTTTAGAGGAAACCCCAGGTAACACCAGGCGTTCGTTGCGCGCACACACACAACGGTGGTACAAATCGCGACCATATAACTCGACACAATGGACGGTGCAAGACACTATCCGATATATTGTCGCAAGAAGGGAAAATAAAAAAACACAAAAATAAAAAGTCAAACACATTTAGCTACAGGGCCCCATTCACGAGCAGGGCCCGGCCTTCGACAAAATGGCTATCGCCAACTTCAACAACAGACGGTCCCAGAGAGAGAAGCCTTATAACAAGAGGGCCTCCCCTCGGGTTGGGACGATCCCCAGCATGGGCCCCCCTTGGCACCATCCCACTTTCGACGGGAAGGGGGTGGCAGGGCCAGCTAGTTCTATCCTTCCCCTTGCAGTTATTCCATCCCCCCAACCCCGTTTTTGTTGGAAAGATGTTTCAAAAAGGGGCGATGTTTTGAGTGACAGGGTGAGCGAGATCGAGGGGGACTACAAAGGGAAAAAAGGAAGGAGGGGGGGGGGGAGTGTCTTGCCTTTCGAACCCCTCCAAGCGAACTCTCGTCTGATGGACAACTGATTTTAGATCGTCGATAGTCACTCAGTAAATTTTTGACAGTAGTCTACCCAGTCCGAAAAAATGAAAACTACAACAATGAGGATATTTACACCAATATTTCATTTCCTCTGACTTACGAAACCTCATAAATGTCATAGAGCTTCAATTGCAACTGTGCCAACCTCAAAATATAGTTTATTTTGGAATAATTTTAAATGCTATTGCTGAAAATCAGGTCGAATTTTCAGGTCTTCTGGAGGTATATTAGCCTAAAGAATTTATGAGGTGTATTGATATAAAGAATTTGGAAGCATTGCCATTTAAGTACTATGACATCTTACTTACACTATGATTCAATGAATGGGGCAATTAAAAATAATAAATGCATTAAGAAAGTAAAATAAATAATAATAAAAGTTTTTAAAAATATTGAGAAATAAGTAAACACGAATAATTAAACTTTAAAATTAACAGAACAAGAACCTTGTAAGATAAATAAATACCTTTGTGCTGAACAGTAAAGTAAGACAAAACAACGTTAGAAGATGTCTTTTCATCCATAAGCTCATTATTTTTTGCATTGAAAAAGGCGTTTCCTGTAACGCCGAAACACGTGTCTGCTGTAATTTACAAATTTGTACTTCTTCTAACGTTGTTTTGTCTTACTTTAAGAACCTTGTACTTCAAATTTGCTTGCAAATGCAGAAAACAAAGGAACTCAAGGACAGAGCGAAATAAGTAGTAACTTACAGCACAATTTTACTCAAACGAGCAATGATTTTTTTTTAAATAAAATAATTTTTTGAGAGGCTGTTACATTAAAATCTCAACAGTGGAAAAACAATATGCGACTCCCTTTTTTAGAAACTTTACCTTCTTAACCAAAACCCCACAAAAATTTGATCTATCAGAAAAGAAAAAAAAATACAGGAAATAAATTTGCGTATATAAACATTATTCGTCCAATTTAATAGATTTAGATTAAAACATACAACACAAAGCAATAAGAAGACTATGTTTACATTTGTTTAAGAACTTACTACACCGAAAATTTAATCAGAGCCTTCCGCATGAATATTCACAGAACAGCGCTTAGTAACAAATGCTATGATTACATTCTATTCGTTCGAATTTTAGAACTGTTTACATTTCTGAATGGATAATTTCATTCTCCGTTCCCTTCTATTTCGTCTTTGCCCCCTTGGACACGTTTTACTTAACTGACCAACAAGACATTAGTATCTGAATACAGCAGTGTAACATCTAATTTTATTATAATGAAACTTTTATTTCATTTTATTTTTTATTTATTTATTTTTGCCCTCACATCAGATTAAATGTCAGAACAATAAATGAAAAAATAACTCCCAAGAACAAAAGTGTGGATATTAAGAACATGAACAACATTAAATATTGTAAATATTACTTTAATATGAAATTCATCGCTTCGACTTTTCGTAAATTTTAGCTGATTTAAAATATTGTATGTATTTAAAATTATAAAAATGCCACATAAAAAATATTTAAAAAAAAAACAACTTAATAATTCGAATGTATTCAGCTTTCGTTTTTCACGAAAGTAAAAATATAAATAACACACAAAACACTGCCGTAAAAAAGGGAAATTTTGGCACTTTTAAATTATGTAATAACAGTAAAAGAACTCCATATAAATAGGGTAGAAAATGAATTTACTGAAGAATTGTTCTGTATTGAAAATTTGAAATACTTCTGCTCGAAAGCATAGTGGAAGCATAACAAATACGCGTCACTAATACCGTTTTTTTTTTTGTAAATTATTTTTAATATTTTTCTTTTATCAATTTACGCACAGTGAAAAAATGAGGGACATACAAATTATTTCAAGGTTAAAAATGTAACTAAATAGAAAAAAATAAATAAATAAATGAAGGGAAAAAACACGTTTGAAAATATAAGAGATAAAAGTATCGACATGCCG
Source organism: Uloborus diversus (assembly GCF_026930045.1). NCBI lineage: Eukaryota > Metazoa > Arthropoda > Arachnida > Araneae > Uloboridae > Uloborus > Uloborus diversus. Next base: position 33,107,020 of record NC_072736.1, read on the forward strand.
ATTTTTGTATTTACTCAATAGATCTTTCCTATAATTCGTATTTGTTATTGTACGGTATGTACAAAACTTTAATGCCCACCATCATTAGTTACTTTAGAAATTAATTATATTGCACTCGTAGAAGAATAGTTGTTCAACTCAAAAGTTGAAAATGAAATATGTTTATAGGGTAGTCCACGAAGCTATGATTTACAAATCAGAGAGAAACGTTTGGTTTGGGAACATTATGAACACAAATGAACCGAAATGTTCATATTGACTACATCATAATTAAATTATTTGTTCAAAATTAATTTCTTTTCTCTGTTTAAATGGCAGCATTTTCATCTTTCTTTGTAGCGATGCTAAAACTGCGATTAATTTTATTAATGGAAGTATTTTTTTTTTTTTTTTTAACAATATCCGAGTGCAAAATTTTTTAAAGTGTTGAAATATATGTCACAAATAAGATTAGCTATCTTTTTCCGTTTTCTACAATCGCGTACACTTGTATTATTAAGTATAAGTAAAATGTCTCAAGCATCTTGAGTTAGATTGTAAAAGATGCGCAATGTATGCCAAAATATGTTTCGCGTATTTTCGTACAAAAGGAAATAGATACATGGGGAGTACACACAGGGGCATGCACATAAATTTTGGGACACGTCACAAATGACTTTTCCGGGGCCCCTACCATATTGTTTACCCCTATATTTCACGTCCAGTTTTAAAAATATTGGGTCCCTTTCAGGCTCGGGCCAACAGGTGTCCCTTCTCCTACCTTTTGCACGCCCCTGAGTACACATATGGGGTTGCAGGTTGTTTAATAGGCACATTATCGGGTCCCGACGTGCAAAAGGTTGATAACTACTATTTTAAGTACGATTAATAACAAAAATCAAATAAATACCATTTCCCATTTTTCTTTGGAATGATAAATAAATAAACAAATAAAATATTCAATCAAAAAAGAAAAACATGTTTTAAGAATTAACATTAAAAAGCGTTCTTTTGGGTGTTACAACTTATTTTCTTTGCAAGAAAAGAAAGGGCCAATTTCCGTACCAATTCAAACCACATCTGTAAAACATTTAACAAGCAAAGGATATACAAAAACCCAGTTGCAGATAGAAATCTGGCAGCGTCGTTCTCGTTAAAAACGCAATTAAGAATATAACAGACTTGAAATGTGAAGCCGCAATAGAAAATGAATTACGAAGGTCATTCGTTTACAGAAAAATTTTACACCACTTAACTTTCGCTCGAAGTAACTGCATGAACTGTGATAATCATTTTATCTTTTTTTCCTTTTCTTTTCGTAGGGTCATAAATTACCTTCTTTTTTTTAAACACTGTCATCGTTACAAAATCTGTTATGAGCAGATTCAAACCCGTCATAAAAGCGATATACTTAACGTTTAAAAACATAGGAAGAAATAAAAAGTAATAATGACCAAAAATAAAAGAATCTAATGGTAGGTGTAAATACGACAGACAAGAACACCATATCAATTCAAAGTATGCAGTGTGGATTTTACAACATCAACGACATATATTTTTGACGCACGACATGGTCAGGGACATAGGCAAAAGTTATTTTTTGGGAGGGTTCCTTTGCCGCCCGCTCCCCCCGTAATATTCCATGTCTTGGTTTTTCAAAATGTCACGAAAACCGACTTTATAGTAGAATTTAAACCAAGATACCTATCAGAATTATAATGGAAATTTTACAATTGCAATGTCGAAAAAGTAAATAAATTACCAATATTTTTAATTTAAGCAATAAGGAAACCGTTTCTGACAAATGTTAAAGCCCTAAAAAACCTCAGTAGCTGCGGTCTTAAACACGGTTCAAAGATATTTGTTGAAAAGTTCAAACTAATGAGCATAATTCAAATATTTTAAGACTTTTGTAGACAAAAGCAAAAAATATCGACTTGTACTTGAGTCAGTTTAAAAACCAGGCTATCACTCACTTAGGGGTGCACAAGAAAGGGGGAGGGGGTCGTGGCGCACATTGCGTCACTGAAATAGCACTACCACCATTGGAGGGAGGAAAGGCAACCCTGACTTACTAAATGTTGAGTAAGTTTAAACTCCAGAATTATATTTTTTGTCGAGGGAGCAATTCTTTTGCCACAAGTCTCCAATTTATTAAAACTAACAATAAATATTTCGACGATTAATTTTTCGGGGATACTACATAACTGGAATGTTACAATTTGAGGGGCGAATACGGGTAAAGTGAAGTTCAAAAGAAAAAATAATTAAACAAAATTTTTAACCTCTAATAAACTTGATGATTTTTTGTGTGGGGGGGGGGAATAGAGAATTAGCGATTTTTTGTAATAGAATTGACAAACATAGACCTCAATGCAGTTAAAATACAGAAAGAGGGGTGAATCCAAACTAAGAACAGAAAATGATACAACAAAAGCTTTTAAAAATAGCAGAGCAAAGAAATTTCCTATAATAATCTATTAGGTCTACTATTACAGCTCTTTATAAGAAAAGAGGGGGGGGGGTTTCTTTTAATGTAAATGAAGAAGTTTTGAATCAATTCGCAATTTAAATAAACTGTAGAAGAAACTGCAATCACTGCCTAACAGCTGCTGAAAGCGATGAAAACCCAAGACAATGAGACAACTGCCATGTACGCTCAAAATGGGGTTGTTTCCTTCAGTCAAAAGTAGTACTTTTTGTTACATGAAATACGCCGCCAGCTCAGTCATTTCCAGCCGAGGACTGCAGTTTCGTGCTTATTAGCACTCATCAGCCCGGCATAGGAAAGTGACTGAGCTGGAGATGGAAAACCTCTTAAGGAAGCCAAGAGTGCACAACAAACTGGTAGCTAATATGGAATTAGCGCAGACCAGACGAGTGACCGAAGCAATGGTTCGGTTCAACTCGAGGATTGAAGGCAAAGGCATGGTATATTGAATAGTACTTTTTGTCTCTGAAATTGATAGAATAAGCAAAAAAAAATATTGGTCTTTATGACGTCACAAATGATGCTCTTTGGCGCATGTTTCTATCGCGTTTCCACGTTATGATAATCAAGAAGCGAATTAAAATTGCGCTCTAGCTTGCTATCAACAATGTCGTTGCCAATACACGTGAGTAAAAATGCAAATTAAATATTTTGCTCTGTGAATGGAAACACTGAATGGCATTTCATCATTTGTGATGTCATCGGAAGAAGACATAAACAATGAAAGTGCACCGATTTAAATAATTTTTTTAAAATATTAAACTTAAGCAAATTATTTAAAAAATTGTCAGATCTTATGTTTTTAAGCATGCTCTTTCAGCAAAAATACTTTTAAAATTTTGGAAACGATCCCATTGAAATGTTTTACTTCTTTGGCTAATTTCTTAAATCACCGCAAGGTATCTTAGTAAAGTTTTAGAAATGTGAATTAAGGTATAAAATGTTATCCGATACTTCTAAACTTGCAAATTTATTAAGGAATCAAGATTCCATTTTAGAAAGCTCCATTACGGACGTAAGTTTTGAAAGGTTAAAAAAATATCAAGCAGACAAATTTAGAGCAATCAAAAGATTATATAAAAAAGAACTTCATAGCCTTCAAGTTCAAGACATAAATTTAAAATTAATAATTCATGAACTGAAAACATTGCCCATATAAGAAGGCAAGCAACACGAACAACGGCAAAGCCCGTTCTAAAATGGCGGGCATCGAAGCGCTGAATATATTATTCGCCGCTACAGAAACAGCGTGAATTCAAATATTGACTCAATCAACTCGCTATACGCTTTAGAATTAAAGGGTGAAAAAAGAATAAGCTTCTCGTAACCAAAGCGCTTAAGTTATGTAAACTGTAATATTAATTATGTCTGTTTCATATGAGCACGTAGTATCCGTTTTTTTATTCTAAAGTAACCGAACGTTGTTTGAATAGTATTCGATGACTTATAGGAGAGGAATTGCTAAATATTAAAATCATTCAATATCTCAACATCGATATTTTTTTAATCCATGGAAAGAAATAATTTTAATCTTATTATCGTCAGGATAAAAGGATATTTTGTCACATCAAGTGAAGTTATATGTTAGAAAAATCTAAACGTACTAATATATAAACAAATTTATAGGGGATTTTTTTAAATTAAACTGTTTATTTTTATCATTTATTTTTTTGTCTATATATCAATAGTTTATGATTGTGCATTTTATTACAGTGATTTTTCAGTTTTATTTCTCATAGCTTTGCCGAAAACTGTTTTCAAAACTCTAAAAACAAACAATGAAAAATGGTTTTAGATGGCAAAAGATACTTTTTTTTAATGTGTTAATGTCAATGAAAATGGAGAAAACGCATTAAAATTACAAATATTCAAATTTGTTCCAAAATCAAAACAAAAAACTTTGTTTAATAATAAGTTTTAACACTTGTGAAACATTACCAAATGATTACTTTTAGTATTTAAATTTTTGTGTTGGTTAAAATATTTTAATAACATTTAGAGATGGAATTAAAGCTTTAGTATGTCAACAAAATATATAAAAAATAAATTAGGTACTGGAAATTTTGCATAAAATGAATCAACCGGAATTTTAAATTACCCAGGGCCAGATTACTAAAAAGGCTCAGGAAGCTTGTCCCATCACAATTTTTAGAGGGCGCAAAAATAATTGAAACATTGGGAATAAAAATTCCTTTTTCTGTTTTTAAATGCATTTCTATAGGGAATGCAAACTTTAAAACCGTTTTTTTTTTTTTTTTTTTTTTTTTTTTTTTTTTTTTTGTAGGAGTTTAATATAGTGAGGACAAATAATAGTGATCTAGTTCATAAAATGTGATCAACGCAAGCTATTTTTAAATGTAGGATTTGGCTCAACTTTATTACCATATACTCTTTTCACATTTAATCAGTTCTCTGAAGGGCACTGTGAGACCATAATAAAGCTGATTCAACAGCTAACTATAGAATTGCAATTCAACCAAATATAATGTAAAAAAATTCTAATACGTTGATGTGTGAGTGGAGAGAGAGGGGAATTCATATCAGTTCAGCTAGGCCCCTTTTGAAAATAATACTTGAATTAGCTTTGCTTCAATATGTGAAAGAGCTAGGAAAAAATCCACAAACAAAAATTGGATTTACCATGAAATGATACCAGCTGCTTCCTAACTTTAGAGGTTAATCAAGCTGAGATTTACCACGGAAAATGAGAGCCCCAGATACCCCATTCCTTATGCAAAATTTGTAAAATTATGCAAAAAAGAAGCATTTTTAACAAATCTAAGGCATTGTTTTAAACAGGAAAACATAGAATTCAATGAAATATTGCAAATGTTTCCACAAGAAATTAAGTACCTTGATTGAATTAGATCACTCTACCATAAAAAAAGATAAATTAATAATAATAAAAAAACTGGTAACATTAAATGGGGTGAACGGTAACAAAGAGGGGTCTTATTTTAAACACCTTACTTAAGTTAGAATTTTAGCAGAAATGCATACACATTTAATAAGTTGTTATTGAAGTTGAAATTTGCAGCAGGAAGCAAAACTTAGTACTTTTATGAGTTCTGGCAAGATAATACTGCCTTTTTTTTATATACTCATACTATCATGTTTTAATTTAAGTATCAACTCAATTTGAAAGGGAAAGAAGAAATAATAATGGATCTATGTTATGGTTTTTAGCTGAGACATAGTTAATAGTAAAAATATTAGGAAATACTGTAATAAGGCAGAAAATTAGCAAATCCAAAGTCTTAAGTTTCTCTTGTTTCCTCTCTACACATAGAACTTGGGGATCTTACATGCTTTTTTTTTTTTTCTGAGCTAGTAATGGTGATCATTGTGTGGATAGACATAAAAGGTATCAATTAACAAGGGCAGAAGACTTGGGGATTTCTCTCTCTAAAAAAAACTCTACCAATTTTCTTTCTGATAATTGAGCATGACTAAAACTCACTATAACTCATTTCAAAGTTTTTTTTCATCGGATACACCACTAACCACTAGCAAATAGAAACTGGTTGATCCAGATCAAATTCATATAATACTTTTTAAAAAATTCTTTCATATAAAAACAATTTAAAATCGTAATATCAAGAACCTCACAATAAGTATGCCAACATTAGATTTCTATTTTGCTTTTAAGATACAATTCCTTTTTAGATTGCACAATAAATTATGGTAATCTAGCAAAGATTTTTGCGAATTTGAAATGTCAGCTGGACTTATGTGTTTGAAACAAAAGACAGTGGACCCATTTTTTTAGAAATGATGCGTTTTAAAAATATTTTTTGTCTTGTGCAACAATTCATGTAATTTTGCTAAAAAACGTTGTTCTGCACCATAATAAATGAAAAGTCAACTTATTTAAGAATTTGTTTTGCCTTTTACCCATATAAACCAGATTTTCGATTCTACAGATTGCCTTTGGCCCCGGTTAGTCCAGATGAACAAGGTTGTCTACCGTGAGGAGGTAAAGAGAAATATATCTGCAAATCTTTCATTTTTGGCAACGATGGTACTTTTGCTTTATTGTGCAAGTTTGCTTATTTGGTTCCCGCCAAAAATCAAAAACGAGAAAAACATCAAAAATTCCAACCTTTCACATTTGTTCATAAGGAATCAAAAATGCATTTCTTCAAATATCTTAAAAATTCATTACAGAAGATCTAATGCACTTTACCTTTCCACAACAGTACTTTATCTCTGAATCAAACCAATGCAGGTAAGAAATCTTAATTTTAATGATTTGCGGATGGATGCTTTTTCACAAAAAGTAATTTAAACAATAAAAGCATCTGCAGAAACTGAGAAATAATTGCTCAACTAGTCATTGGAAATGTTTGAAAGGCAAAAAGCTTCCAGCTGCTTCTAGAACAAGCCTTATTGTTAAAAAATCAATTTAAAACATTTTACTATACAACCGAGGACAAAACAGTGCCCATTGCTTTTTTTAAAGTTGAATATCATAATCAGAATTCAAGTTAGTTATAGCATAATTATTTTAGTAACTGAACATAGAAATAGTCAATTTTAAAACACCAAACAATTTTGAATGTGTATGCTTTTTTGAATACTTTTATATTAATAAAACATTCAAATATAAAATACATTTAGTGATTTTATTTTTAACTATCTTCTCACCTTTTGTTTTCTTTTCTGCATTTTGATTACATGTAATTAAAGCTAAAGCTAAAAACTATGTGTACGTTCAAGAGAATCAAAGTTACTCAAATATTAGGCCAAAAAAATTACTTGAATTAAAAAGACATTAAAAAATAAGCTAAATTATTTTTACGTTATGCTATGTACAATAAATAAAATATTTAAAATATTTATGACATAGAAGATTAACAGTCTAAGTAAGCAAGAATGAACTGAAATGCAGTACTTAATTTAATGAAAATGAATTAAACACTAAAACAATACAGAGTTAAATAGCCTATAACAAAAGAGAAAGAAAAATGTGTTCTTATGGAAAATATGAATTTCTTTTATAGTTATAAATGGATCAAATTACCTTAAAACTAGACATGGAAATAATTATTGAAAGTAAATATACAGGAACATATTTTGATTTAATGTTTCTTTCAGTTAGAAATTTGATCCTAGAATCTTTTTACAGTAAATTAGAAAAATAGGTCAAAATACGAGCACGTAGTAGCCTATATAATAACATTCACTAAAAATTCAGTTGACATTACTTATTAGTGCACCACATGAATAATGTAACAATAAAAAAGGTTGAAATATGTAGCAATCAAAGAACATATTGAAACATTTTTATGACACAAAAAGTGTTTGCCCTTGTGTCCCTGTCAGCAAGATATCAGATAAAGACCTTATATTTTGATAACAGGGAAAATAATTTACGCTTTCAGAAATGCGTTTTAGTACGCTTTTTCAAACACTACTAGTTTAAATTGCTTTCATAGTTACATAATATTGTATGGCCTCCATTTAGATCTAAATTAAACCATGTTTAGTATTCATAAATATCTTTTAATTATTTACAAACTAGAAAACTACAACTACATCAAAACACAAGCTGTGGTAACTGAATACGTGACAACTCAGAGAGATAAATAAATAAGTTTATTTATATCTTTGAGCTGATGGATAATTTCTTGAAAAATTAGAAGTCAGAGCATACTTATACATGCTATTTATAAATTGCTGATATTTGTTTCACACTATCTGATATATGAGAAGAAATAATCCAATGTTTGATTGGGCACAGTTTTAAAAAATCCTTACCAATGTGGCAGAAAAAATCTTGTTATGTTCCCACTATAATCATTTGCTTTGACTGAATTGAATGAAGCTTCTTTATAATAAGCATTTTTTGCGGTACTATCTCAGAGTATGTAGAAAAAGGAAAATATATATACAAAGCACGAAAAGCATAAAAATAATCAAACGTGAAAATTCTTCGATAAAAACCTTAAATTCAATGTTTTGAAATAAAGATATAATGCCTTTGTTGTTAAAGGTAATTTCGAACTAATTTTAAGCTAAATCAATGTAAAAAATGCCAAATTTCAGGAAAAAATGATATAGGTGATTTTTTATTGGTTCTGAAAGTGAGCTATCTCAACTAGCTCTGTTAAAGGTACAGTACAACCTTGTTTTTGCAGACTAACTTGAAGCAAAGCCAATCAGTAATGGTATCCAGTGTGGGTATTATGCAAAGCAAATCCTTAAAACTACAGTATTGGTTACACAAAATAAAAAAATAACAATTTTCCCCATCATTTCTAAACATAAAATTGGATTGCCCACCTTTGGATTAGACACGCTTGTCGTTTGAACGAAGCATGGTCATACACATGCTTTAATCATGAATAGATCAAAACAAAAATCTATCGTATAGTGTGCTTTATAGTTATGCTCTTTGCTAGCATAAATTAAAATTATCTATGAAAATATCTTTTTTTTAAAGGATACAAATTTGAACTGGATAACGTGGAAACAAATAAATGAAAGCCAGCGAAGTGAGTTTCTGTTGTGTTTTCGAATCAGAATATACAGTACTTATTGCCTGCATTAAAGGCGCATGCATGAAGTTTAGCTAAATATGTTTACATTAAGCTCAAAGAAATAAGACTTTTGTCTGATCATAAAAAGGAAAGAATTAAAAGAAGTAAACATGAACTATGAAGCAATAATGGTGGGCAACAAATCATAACTTAATGAAGCAGAAAAGAAAAAAGCTTCATTCAAGAATGTAAAACAGATGTGGAAGGAGTGTTGCAGAATAAAAACAAAGAATTGCAGTAGAAATACCAACGAAAACTAAAGGACTTGAAATATTATAAGTTTAGTAAACAATGATATTTGCTTTGGAATGGGGGTGGAGAGAAAAATGCTTTGATCGTCAATGAATACTCCTGAACTACATCGATTTATCATACATAGTTCATAAGAGAAACCTACTAAGACTGCAGTATTATCTTTCAAACAATCCATACAACAAGACATTGTTATAGTTATTTGTTGCTACATACATAGCTAGTATGTAATAACATAGTTGAAACTTCGAAGAATTTAATTTCAGTAAATAAAGATCTCAAGGTTATTCATTTTTAATATGGGTGGAGAGCAATGTGCTACGATCGCTAGAAATGTACTAACTACACCATACACAGTTCGTGAAAGAAATATGATATTTCGGTACATTTTGAAAACAATTCATAGATTAAGGGGTGGTTAGTGCCTAGCTGGTGCATATTTGGACTGTATGCGTCGTATGTGGCATATTGGGCGACCACTGGGGGGTGGAAATCGGAGCAGAGCAAAATGTAAACAATGACACTTACCTGTTTTTTCCTTTATTTCACATAGAACACTAAACAATGCTGGCTTCATGCGGTGACAGTTCAACGTGTGCTTCCTATACGAGAGAAAAAAACAGCTCTCAGTATAGGTTCAATCCAAGAAAAAAACAAAACATTGAAATTGAACGAGGCGGCGGTGATTTTGCATCGGTCGAGGCAAAATCAAAGCAGCGCGCCGTCGTTAGGCTTAGCACGCCCGTTGCATAATAAGTGCGATTAACCGGTGCATACCTCGCTTGAGCCTCGTCCAAACTTTGGTCCGTAATGTTGATGATTTGTTGCAGTATTTCGGAGATGTCGTGTTTGGGGGCGTCCTGGTCCGGGGTGCCCCCCTGGGACCCAGGGTTGACCACATGAGACGGCTGGGCTAGTCCGTAGCCGTGCTGAGCCCCTACATGGCCGGCCATGCTCGCTGAAGGGAGTTGAGAAACAGGGTGCATCATTGTTTGAGAATCGTTCATACTACGAGCACACACACTCGGTATGGAGCTCTCTCGAAGCGAGCTAAGGGCCCCGGCCGAGCTCAGCACCGAACCCTTTGGCGACCAACATCCATAAAACCGAACGCACTCCGCACGCTGCACTAAAAGCGACTATAATTGAGTGTTTTGATTGGAATACTTCTGACGGACAGCAAGCGGCTCCAAGGTGGGTTGAACGATAATGTCAGTCAAGCCACTTCGCCATAAAAGATGAGCGTATGCCGCGACGATGACGACGTCATCGATTAGAGCGACCAATCACGGCGCTGCGTCATGCTCACATTTCGCCAGCACACGGACGTCAATCACGGGACTTGGCCCCGCCTACCACCTTGATGGATGGTAAGCGGAAGTTCCGGTTTGGGAGCGGCGCATGCGCCCAGATTGAGCCTTGAATATCGAGAGTGTTGTGCTGGAGTAATGGCGGTCGTGCTCAGATCGACTCTTTGAAAATCGGGATTTAGTGACCGAAAGTTTCATGTGGAATTCACTATTTATCGGAATCCATGCCTATAGTAGTCGATTTTCATACCTTGTTTATGATCATGAATTTTTATGAATTGCTTTAGAAGTATTTTAAAACGCGTTTCTTTCTAACAACTACATCTATAAAGTTTGTTTACTTTTTGCTGTCATAAAATCGGTAGAAAAAAATATAGAAATTATCCTTCTTTTTTCTTCAGCATAATTTATTTGATGATTTTAATGCTAAATATTGAAGGATCAATGCTATTGCTTCATTTTATCATTTGCTAAAAACTAAGAATCTTAAAATGCTTACTCCTAAATTTTTGTTGTACGTCTGCTAGACTTCTCATTCAATGAAAAAGCTCCTACATAAACGCTCTTAATTTTTTAGAAGCCATCTTATTAATCTATTGTAAAGATTTTTTTTAAAAAATTATAATTTCGTTCTATTTTTGACCTGAGATCATACTATTTGGTTCTCTGAAGTATACAGTATTATTGTATATTTAGTTGTGACAACAAATCTTAATATAGGTAGGTACATTGAATACTGTCCTTTTAAATCCTTGTCCTTTTTTTCACAAATATTTTGTTATTTAATTACAGAAAATGAGGTTGGAAGTCATTCTTAATCTCAAAATGTATCTTCTTTGGATAACCTTGAAAAGGTATGTGAGTTTAATTTATTATTTATTTTTCTGATAATAAGTTAACAGTTGATGTTTTAAAAAGAAATTTTGTCCAAGTGCACTAGATTGCATAGGAATATTTATGCTTTGGACAGCGTTATTAAATAATAAAAAAATAGCCTATATATATATATATATATATATATATATATATATATATATATATATATATATATAGATATGTATCTTAAGAAAAAAACTTTCTGACGTCATCATTTTTTGCAGTTTTATTTTGCTGTCACCATATTTTATAAAAAATTATCTTGTATGACGAACCATCTATAATTATAGAAATATTATTCGATATAATTATTAACTTTTGATCTAATACATTTAATAGCATTTGTAACTTTTATTTTTCTATTAATTTATTGTGTTGAGATATAATCTACTTACTTTATATTTAATATTTCAATTATAAATGAGTTACCTTTTTTTCTGCCAAATTAACAAATTGAATATTTTGGTTTTCAGTATATAGAATAGAGTATAAATATTTTGATGTAAGTTACATTTGTACTGAATATAATTTTTAACCTTGATGTTTAGTGTGTAATATATTGTACAAGTCACACACCTTTCACCATGTAAGTATTGATGCAAAATTTTTCTCACATGTTATTTATTACATAAATATTAAGTTGTGTACTCAAGCGATGTATTAAACTATCATAATTACATGCTTTTCACGAAAATTATGGTGAAATATCCCACAAATGATTGAGCAAAGTAGTCACACCACTTTTTGTGCATGTAAAAACTAGATTAATAAAAAATATATATATACCTTTAAAGATAATGTGTTTTTGTTTCTTTGTATTGTTTAGTGAAAAATTAATTTTTGGGGTAAATTTTAACCATACTTGTATTCTTTAAAAGCATGATAATGAAGCATTTCTTTGTAGTATCACATACAACATGAAACGTTTGGTTAAAATAGGAAAATCTTCAATATTAAGTGTAACTTGTGTGAAATCATTACTTTAAAGGTCATATCTTTTTTTTTTTCAATAAAAAAATATTATTTCTTTAATATTTAACATTATTTGACATCTTAAGAGTTTACATGTTAATTTAGAAAAAATTTCTGAATTATATCAGAAAAAAAAGATTTTAAATCTTATGCTAGTTTTTAACTTGGTATACAAACTATTGCTCATAAATCCCATTATTAGTACTATCTTCTTTTTTTTTTTTTTAATGTTACACTTTTTTTTTTTTTTAATGTTACATTTTTTGTACCTTTACTTTTTTTCCTCGAATTTCAGCCAGATATCTGGAGTTTTTTTTTAAATAAAGTTTTATTACTGAAATTTAGTGACTGATATTAAGATCAGAATGTTTCATTTCTGATTAAAATTTTACACAAAACGTTTCAACACTTTACTCTTCTTGTAATGTTCAGTTCATACACTCACTCAACTTTTATTGTGCGAAACAATAATTCGTGAATGAAAACTATTTTTAAAAAGTTTGTATGAAACATTTGCGAAAGTTGCTGCAATTTGTCTCTAAAAGAAAGAAAACCTAAATTGAATGAGTTTCTCAATGTTTTTAATCAACAGTTTTGCATTTATTAGTACCAGATTTAATTTACTATTTATTAATTTACTACTAAGATTTAATTTTGTGTATTAAT